>NC_051229.1:1854988-1914988 GCF_015220715.1 Pygocentrus nattereri
CTCCTCACACACACTCCTGCAGACACAACTAGCACGCATAAACACCAGCTCACACTGAAAATCATCACTCGATGAGTAAACCCGGGTAGGCTGAGAGAGTGGTGACCACACGGGGCTGCAACACAGTATCCATCCCATCCCGGACAAACAGCTTTCACCCCAGAGCCGTGCGGGAAGCGCACACTTCCAAACACACACACACACACTGACTGGGACTTTCTGCAGAACACTGAGCTCAGTAGAAGTGACTGAGCACCACTACAGCTCTGCACTGGCACTGACCTCAGAGAACACTGCCCACTGTTCCAGTGTTCCACTGCACCTGTCCTGCTCTCCAGTGTGGGATCTATAGTCTTTCTGTGGAATATTAACAGCTCTATAAGCTATAAGCTCTTCCAGGAATGTGCAATAACTAACTGCTACCTCACCTGTCGACTGTCTGTCTGTGTAGAAAAGATAGTTTTACAGGCCTTTTTCTTTAGATTTGTAGGTTTTTGTAACATTTTTCTTAAATCTGCACTTTATATATTTTAGCCTTGTTTAATTGTTTAGTGTGTAAAGTGCCGTTGGACTGCTGCTCAATTTCGTTTTACACTGCAATGACAATAAATGCACCTTATCTACTGTAGTGTACTTTAGCGTACAGTAGAGTAGCTGAAGTGTATTGTAGTGTACTGTCATGCAGCTCTAGTGTACTGTAATATACTGTAGTGTATAGCAGTGTCCTGCAGTGTAGCTGTAGTGTCGTGTATTGTACTTTAGTGTACAGTAGTGCAGCTGTAGTGTACAGTAGTGTACTGCAGTGTAGCTGTAGTGTCGTGTATTGTACTTTAGTGTACAGTAGTGCAGCTGTAGTGTACAGTAGTGTAGCTGTAGTGTACAGTAGTGCAGCTGTAGTGTACAGTAGTGTACTGCAGTGTAGCTGTAGTGTCGTGTATTGTACTTTAGTGTACAGTAGTGCAGCTGTAGTGTACAGTAGTGTAGCTGTAGTGTACAGTAGTGCACTGCAGTGTAGCTCTAGTGTCGTGTATTGTACTTTAGTGTACAGTAGTGCAGCTGTAGTGTACAGTAGTGTAGCTGTAGTGTACAGTAGTGTAGCTGTAGTGTACAGTAGTGTACTGCAGTGTAGCTCTAGTGTCGTGTATTGTACTTTAGTGTACAGTAGTGCAGCTGTAGTGTATTGTAGTGTCCTGCACTGTAGCTGAAGTGTAGCTGTAGTGTCCTACAGTGTACAGTAGTGTCCTGTAGTGTACAGTAGTGTCGTACAGTGTACAATAGTGTTCTGTAGTGTACAGTACTGTCCTGTAGTGCAGCTGCAGTGTCCTGTAGTGGACAGTAGTGTCCTGCAGTATATTACACTGTAGTGCAGCTATAGTGTATTGCAGTTATCTGTAGTGTGTTGTAGTGCAGCTGTAGTGTACTATAGTGTATTTATGGTGTACTCATTGTGTATCCTCACCCTTTGCTGAGGTTCAGCAGGGCCCTCCGCAGGGCCAGGATGGGCTCTTTGGCTCTAAAGGAATTCTGGGTCATGAGTAGGCGGGCATCCCAGTTCAGCATGAGCTCGGGTTTCGAGCCCCTGGCTGCGCTCCTGGTGCCGCCCCCGGCTCCGCCGCTCTCTTTCTGCAGCTGGGTGAAGGCGTGCTCCAGCTCACTCAGCATGTGCAGCCTGGACACACAGCAGGGGGTCAGGACACACAGCGCATGTGTCTGTTGGAGTGAATGTGAGTCACACGTCCTCTACAGACACAAACCTCAACACATTTTAACACACTTCCACGGTTTACTTGCTGACATTAATACACTGCACAAAAAATAGAATATAAAACGATGTCACAGCACATTTTATATTTTATGCTAAATTTCCCCCCCGATATGTTAAACTCAGCCAATCAACAGACATGAAGCAGTAAAATTGTCATATTTAAGTGTGTCTCTACAGAGGCCAAGGTCTTTTCACAAATCATGTCATTTAATTAAACCGCCATTCAAAAACGGCATTTTATAAACAATATTTCAATTTAATTTTTCTACAATCTTAATAAAAACATAAAAAAACATTTTGTGGAAATATGAGTGGAAAATTATTGGGTTCTTGTTATTTGTTTGAATGTTTTACCAATTCTCCTACCTGTTCAGATAAAGCCCCTCCTACCTGTTCAGATAAAGCCCCTCCTACCTGTTCAGATAAAGCCCCTCCTACCTGTTCAGATAAAGCCCACTCCCTACCTGTTCAGATAAAGCCCACTCCTACCTGTTCAGATAAAGCCCACTCCCTACCTGTTCAGATAAAGCCCACTCCTACCTGTTCAGATAAAGCCCACTCCCTACCTGTTCAGATAAAGCCCACTCCCACCTGTTCAGATAAAGCCCACTCCCTACCTGTTCAGATAAAGCCCACTCCCTACCTGTTCAGATAAAGCCCCTCCTACCTGTTCAGATAAAGCCCCTCCTACCTGTTCAGATAAAGCCCCTCCTACCTGTTCAGATAAAGCCCCTCCTACCTGTTCAGATAAAGCCCACTCCTACCTGTTCAGATAAATCCCCTCCTACCTGTTCAGATAAAGCCCCTCCTACCTGTTCAGATAAAGCCCCTCCCACCTGTTCAGATAAAGCCCCTCCTACCTGTTCAGATAAATCCCCTCCTACCTGTTCAGATAAAGCCCCTCCCACCTGTTCAGATAAAGCCCCTCCTACCTGTTCAGATAAATCCCCTCCTACCTGTTCAGATAAAGCCCCTCCTACCTGTTCAGATAAATCCCCTCCTACCTGTTCAGATAAATCCCCTCCTACCTGTTCAGATAAATCCCCTCCTACCTGTTCAGATAAAGCCCACTCCCTACCTGTTCAGATAAAGCCCCTCCTACCTGTTCAGATAAAGCCCCTCCCACCTGTTCAGATAAAGCCCCTCCCACCTGTTCAGATAAAGCCCACTCCTACCTGTTCAGATAAAGCCCCTCCCACCTGTTCAGATAAAGCCCCTCCTACCTGTTCAGATAAAGCCCCTCCCACCTGTTCAGATAAAGCCCCTCCCACCTGTTCAGATAAAGCCCCTCCTACCTGTTCAGATAAATCCCCTCCTACCTGTTCAGATAAAGCCCCTCCTACCTGTTCAGATAAATCCCCTCCTACCTGTTCAGATAAAGCCCCTCCTACCTGTTCAGATAAAGCCCCTCCTACCTGTTCTGAGTAACAACGTACCTGACTATGTACTCATATCCTCTCTGGTAGGTCCCACACTCAAAGCTGGCAGCTGAAAGTGGGACCACCTGTTCTTTTCTGGCCAATTTCAGCTTTTCCTGAAACGCCTCCGAGTCCTGTTTCTTGGCGGTCAGCAGCAGCTGACCGAGCCGCACTCCCCACGTGTTCGATTTGTGATCTGTATACGCAGAAATCAGGTTAGAGAGCGCTTCACAACAGAAGTGGGCAATATGACAGAAACATAACATCACAATACTTTCATGAAGTAGGTTCTTCAGTCATCTGATCAGCTGGAACCGAGAAAAGAGCCAGCAGTGCTGCAGCTTAAAAAACACTATCAAAGACTGAAGAGAAGGATTTTTAATCAGTATTGGTCACTAAATCCAGGTAAAGACTCATTTTACTCTCTTTATAATGAAACATGCAGTCGGTCAGTTTCTAAAAGCACTGACGATTCACGCCATGTGATCAGAAAAGCAGACCGTGTTGTATTGGGAAACAATTTATCACAGTAAAGATGTATAAGATAATCCTTTACTAGCCCCACGGCGGGGAAAATCACAGTGTTACAGCAGCAGCAGAGTAACAGGAGTGAGGCAATCAGTAATAGAATCAGTATAAACATTAAAACAATAAAAACTAAAGTTAAATATTACATTAAAACATATTATAATAAGTATATTGTCGTATTGTCCAGCCCTAATGTCATATTCAAAGGCTGCGTTCACATTTCCAGGCTGAAGCGCCACAAATCCGATTTTTTGCCCTGCTGTGTACGTATCCGACTCGCGGCCATCCGACCTTAATATGACGCTCAAATCGGAATTCGTGTGCTTTTTTTTTTTCCATTAATCAGCGTTACCATGGCAACAGCTAGTTTATGCTGACGATGCAGTGATTCAGTCACGTGACGTTACTGAGTAGGACGAGCTCATGAGGGTCAGTTCAGGAGCCGGGTCATCACATTAATGACGGATTTGGATCACTGACCTAAACGGGGGTGGACCGTCGCGTCAGACAGATCGGATTTGAGCAGTGAGGCTTGTCCTGTGAACTAAACAGCTAAATAACATTTAGAAAAACGTACCAGAAGCCAGATAGTCCTCCAGCAGATCCCACTTCGACAGCTTCCACGCCGCCTCCACACGATAGGTGTTCAGGTCAGACTTCCACTGAGGCCTTAACAAAGATGAAGAGGCAGTTATTAGACTCGGATATGGTCGTTTAGGACAATCACTGCGGCACGAAATCACAAATTTCACAAGAATTCAGGTAAAGTCGAGAATTTCTTGCATGATTCAGAATCCACCGATTCAGCTTACAGAGAGTTGAGCTCCGCGCAGCCAATCAAAAGAGAGCTCATTTACATAAAACATTTTCAAAGCCTTGATGGGTTTAAGCTCTCAGCCCTTCTGTACCTGGGGGCAGTCGTGGGCTGGAGGTCAGGGATCCAGCCTCGTGACCGGAAGGTCTCCGGTTCGATCCCCAGAGCCGACAGCACATGACTGAGGTGTCCTTGAGCAAGACACCTAACCCCCAACTGCTCCCCGGGCGCCGTGGATAGGGCTGCCCACCGCTCCGGGCAGGTGTGCTCACTGCCCCCTAGTGTGTGTGTGTGTGTGTGTTCACTAGTGTGTATGTGGTGTTTCACTTCATGGATGGGTTAAAGGCGGAGTTGAAATTTCCCCATTGTGGGACTAATAAGGGTCACTTAATCTTAATACCTCCTGTCCACGTGGGACTTTTACGCACACTGTGGTACAGGTTGTGAGGAAGTAGCCAAAGCTGGACGATCGTTTTTTTTGCTGCAGTTAAGCCAGTCAGCCATAATATCCGGAGTCTTTCGTGTTGGTCATCCTTAAGTCATGATTTCGGAATGATTATCGCACTGATCAAGTATAAAGTTTCAGCTGTACTCTGTAATGTTTGTAGTCATGTGACTTGGTGGGCACGTCATTTTGTGAGGTCACTATCTGGCCCCTATATAGAGTCAGTAATAATCTAAATACATACAAACTCATTAATAATAGGGCACTTTCTTTTGGGAGAAGTCTGTCCCAAACCGCTGACCCCTAAAGTTACACTTAAAATAATATAAAAACATTTTTTCAATGTATATTTTCAGATATTTTATTATTTCTTTCAAAGTTAGGTTTAAAATTTTAGATCTATTCTGAGGTTTTTAAAAGTGGGTAACAAAGTAAATAAACAAATAAACACTGACCCACACTTTTATGTCACTACTGAACTCCTGTTTTAGCCACACCCCTGCATTTGAGAGCAGGAAGCGAGGCTGCCTCCTTCTAATCGTGCTGTACGTGATGCAGCGTCGTGTAAAAGTCCTGCTCACCTGTTGGCCAGCACTCCGTTGACCTGAGTCATGACCGTAGACAGCTGACCCAGACCCAGCATGGAGCTCATCACACCGTGGTAGTGCACAATCTGTTCAGGGAGAGGTGAAAACACAAGGCATCAGACTTCACCATGAGGTTGAAAATTCTACCAATTAGTTCCAACTGTGGTCCCACAGTAAAAAAAAAAATACTATTTTACATATTTTCAAGGATTACGTTCTAATCTATTTAAACCCAAGACACTACTGGTCAGTACTAACCAAAGTACACGCAAAATCATCAATTATAGGGCACTTTGTTTTGGGAGGAGTCTGTACTTAAAATAAGTACAGAATAAAATAAGTACTTAAAATTATTTCTTTTTTTTTTCAATGTATAAGAGGTTTTATTATTTCTTTTAAAATTAGGTTAAAACATTTAGATCTATAATGAGTCTCATTTTTAAAGTCACTACTGAACCACAGAGTTGTAGTCTGTAGGCGGAGCCTTGTTTTAGCCACGCCCCTGCATTTTAAAACCGGAAGCCAGGCTGCATCCCTGCCCCTCATGGCCACATGGTGAGCAGTTAGATCCCATTGTTCTGAAGTTAATGTGTCCCAAAGTCTGAAAGTCAGTGAGGAGCATTAAGAATCGCCGTATTTTCTGCGGCTCGGTGTTTTTTAGTGTTTTAGTGTAAAATACGCTGATTTTCTGTGTGAACAGCTGCTCAAAGCTGAGTTCGCTGGTCATGACCTGCAAAATGAGCTGAAACAGCCACGACGGACACATTTGGTAAAGTTTGGTTAGAGTTATGATTTTCTGGGTAATGAACAAACAGAATGTTTAATCATTTTAATCAAAGAAACATAATTAATGTTCAGGGTCACTCACAGCAAAAGGGTTTTAGTCTAAAGTCTAAGACCAGTTGAAAGTCCTATACGTGTTTCAGCTCTGACTCTGAACCGGCTTGTTTAACGCTATTCGCCGTTATTCGTCCTGCAGCTCTGCCCGACTCTAGAGGGATGTGTGGATTTGTGTATGACCTGGTCAGACTCCAGCTGTATGGCCCGGTCGTAACAGGCTGTAGACTCCCGCAGTAGGCCGATGCTTTCGTGCTGTAGAATCTGTTCCCGTAGCGACGGCTCCTCTTTCCTCAGAGCGTTCACACCCCTCACTCCATCCGGCTCGTGCATCGCCGCATACAGAGCCTAGAAAACGTCCAGGAAACACACTTTGTAGTTGTACAGTTACAGACTGTAGTCCATCTGTTTCTCTGCATACTGTGTTGCGCTGGTCTGAGTGGATCAGGTGTCCTTGAGCAAGACACCTAACCCCCAACTGCTCTGGGTTGCACGTTCTCCCCGTGTCTGTGTGGGTTTCCTCCCCTCACCACAGGCATTACCTGTTAAACTGGCTCCCCAATTTAGTCGTCTCCAATTCCACCCGCTAGCTATGTCCCCCCAGTCACACAATCCTCCGAGACCTGTGAAACCAGCCACGGCTTCTTTTCAAACTGCCGCTAACGCAACGTCACTGGACGGCCGAACACGTTCGGAGCACCACCAGATCTGCTACGTCAGCTGACAGACACCTGCGCTGACGAGCATCGTGTTGAGTGATGGGGGGAAGACGGGGGTCATCCTGCCCACCCAGAGAGAGCGAGGCCAACTGTGCTCTCTTGGACTCCCAGCCACGGACGGCTGTGGCACCACCAGGGATCGAACTCGCGATCTCCTGATGACACAGCCAGCGCTTAGACGGTTGCGCCAATCAGGAGCCACGATGCGAGTCTTTGTTGACGCCAGAGCACATAGTCTGTAAAAATGACCGACACGGTGCATTTGGACAAGAACAAAACCACTAAAAACGCTGGTAATAATTACATTCCTCATCTCCCCTTACAGAACGAACCCCGTCCGAACAGGGCTTCAGACTATCCACAGAACTTCTCCATCCTGTTCAAACCTGCAGGAAGGTGAGATGGTCCTGAATGTTCTGCTTCTTCTCCCTGATGAAGGATTCGAAGTGCATGACGGCGCGCGTGTACGCTTTGGAGCGGAACGAGGCTTTGGCCAGCACGTCCTGAGGAATCCTGTTCAGGAAGGACACCACACACTGATACTCGCTGCTCTCAACACCTGCACAGGACAAACACACCGTCAACAACCTCCACTCAGTGACATCATCTTAATCTTTCATTTAATCACAATAAAATGATTCATTTAATGGCTATAGACAGGACTACCGAATCTACTGAAGTCCAGCAGCACAATAATGTAACACAGTGAGTGGACTGACCGCTGGCCTGTGTCTGTGTCTGGTCACGGGTGTGGCGACCAGAGGTCTTGGCTGTGCTGAGGGTCTGCAGCTTGTGGCGGCCCCACTGGGTGAGGTGGTCCAGCATGGAGAAAACGGTCTGAGTGCTGAGCTGACTTAGACTGGACGCGTTCTCCTGCAGCTGGGCCAGACGTGGGTCATCCTCCTGTAGCACCGCCATCATCTCCTCTGTTACCTTCAACCAGAATTAGTGAAACAAAAACATGAATTTTAAGTGAGTGGAACCAAGACTCAAAAGCAGAACCTCTCTAAAGGCATAAAGAAGAACTACTGAGAGGAACCAAGACTCCAAATTAAAAACTCTCTAAGAGCATGAGGAAGAACCTCTGAGAAGAACCAAGACTCAAAAGGAGAGACTCAACTAAGAGCATGAAGAAGAAGCACTGAGAGAAACCAAGACTGCACATGAGAACCTGCCCTAACAGCATAAGAAAGAACATCTGAGAAGAACCCATACTTAAAAGCAGAGACTCCTGAAAAGCGCGAGGAAGAACCTGTTAGAAGAACCAAGACCCAAAAGGAGAGTCTCCCAAAGAGCATGAGGAAGAACTAATGAGAGAAACCAAGACTTGAAAGGAGAACCTCTCTAAAAGCATGAAGGAGAATCACTGAGAGGAACCAAGACTCCAAAGGAGAACCTCTCTAAAAGCATGAAGGAGAATCACTGAGAGGAACCAAGACTCCAAAGGAGAACCTCGCTAAAAGCATAAATGAGGAGCACAAAGAGGAACCAGGACTCAAAAGGAGAACGTCTCTAAGAGCATGAGAAAGAACATCTGAGAAGCACCAACATTCAAAAGGAGAGACTCCTGAAGAGCATGAGGAAGAGCTAGCAAGAGGAGTCAGGACTCGAGAGGAGAACCTCCTTAAAAACATGAAGGAAAGCACTGAGAGGAATCAAGACTCAAATTGAGAACCTTCCAAAGAGCATGCGGAAGAACCACTAAAAGGGAACCAAGACTCAAAAGGTGAAGCTCACAAAGAACATGAGGAAGATCCTCTTAGAAGAACCAACACTCAAAAGGACAGACTCAACTAAGAGCATAAAGAGGAACCTCTGAGAGGAACCAAGACTCAAAAGAATGAATTGCAATGACATGATTACATTAAAGCAGCACAAATAAACAACATCTAGAATTCTGAGGACAGACGTCCAGTCTCTGACCTCTCTCTGCTCGTCCAGCGTCGACCCCAGCAGGACGTACACCAGGATGTGGGGCAGCAGGTAGATGGTCACTTTGTAGTCATGTTTGATGATGAAGCTGCAGCAGTTAAACACCTTACTGGCCAGTTCGTGCCTGACCTAAAACACAACACACACTGTGGCCTTCCATGTACATTGGTTTTGAAGCGTGTTCTTACTTAAGTTATAAGGTCCTGAAAGCTGACCGCTTTGGTGGACCCACCTTGCTGATGAGGTAACCTGCCCACGTCGCCGACCAGTCTGAGAATTTACTCCCACGGCTGCTGAGATATATCGGCTTCGTCAGCTTGGACCAGTTCACCACCTTCTGAGAGCTTTTGTACCTGAAGTCAATCCAGAACACAATTTATTATACGCTGTGAAAATGTTCGTCATGTGTTCTTGGGTGAAAATTACATTTATGTATGTTAACTGTTTAAGTTCTTATTCAATATGTCTTGAAGTGAGGCTGTTTGTGGTTCCCTGCTTTTGAGTGCATCAGTGTCCGTATAATAAAATCAGAGGAGAACCATCAAGGCCATCTAGGCCTTCAGAGAAGACTAATAACTACTGGTAAACTGTCCGATCAGGATTGTTCTCTCTGTGGTGTATCAGTAGATCTAGCTGAGACTTCAGGAGCTCGACTGAAGTGAAAAATGTTACTCTAGTATTTCTGGCAGTTCTAGATACGTCACTGTGAGTCGTAGTCCAAGCTTCGGTTAGTCGTTAGGAATGGAAAACAGCGGTGGCAGCTCTATGTCAGAACTCTTTACTGAAAGAGTCGCTGTAAAACTGAGACATACACTCACCGGCCACTTTATTAGGTGCACTAGTTTTGCTAGTAAATGGCTGGACCCCTTTTTTCCTTCAGAACTGTCTTAATTCTTCATGGCAGACTTTCAACAAGGTGTTGGAAACGTTCCTCAGAGATTCTGGTTGGTTATTTGAGTTCCTGCTGTCTTTCTATCATCTGGAACCAGTCTGCCCATTCTCCTCTGACCTCTCACATCAACAAGGCATTTTCGTCCACACAACTGACCGCTCACTGGATATTTCCTCTTTTCCGGACCGTTCTCTGTAAACCCTAGAGATGGTTGTGCGTGAAAATCCCAGCAGATCAGCAGTTTCTGAAATACTCAGACCAGCCCGTCTGGCACCAACAACCACGCCACGTTCAAAGTCCCTTAAATCCCCTTTCTTCCCCGTTCTGATGCTCGGTCTGCACTTCAGCAGGTCGTCTTGACCACCTCTACACGCCTAAATGCGTTGAGCTGCGGCCGTGTGATTGGCTGATCAGCTATTTGTGTTAACAAGCGACTGAACAGGTTTAGCTTCATCATAGATGATATAGGGAACGAACCGACGACCTGGTTCTGCTAGTCTCCTGGACGTCTTTGCGCCAGCATCAAAATTTGAGAGTTGCTGCAAATTGTGTGCATCTAACTGCATTTACGTCTTTGAAGTTGGCGATAATTAAAGCTTTTGAACATTAATCACAATCTTTACGGCTCTTTTTGTGTCCTGCAGGTGGATTTCCTGCTTATGGCCAGGCCAAACCACAGATGACCTATGGTCAGCCTGCCATGTCCAGCCACCCATTTATGGTGAGCCAGACGCTTTACACACCATCCATGATCAAATCGAACAGTCTGACCATTTAGTCCTGCTATTTTGACTGACTTTGTTGCTTATGACACATTTTTACAAGCAAATATTTAAATTTGACTAGTAGTGAAATTATATGTGATGCATTTTTATAGTAATAACATCATTTCTCAAGTAGAAAATATGTATTTAGTAGTGATTTTCGATATTCTTACCAGTGAACATGAATTCTTGCTAGTTAAAATTCAATTATCAATTATTTCAGTTAAAACAGCGGCAGCAGCTCAGCGTTGAGCTCAATCCATTTCATGGTTTTCACGGTTCTCCCAGCCCTTGTTACTGTGTGTGGAAAGAAGCTTCTTGCTGGTTTATTATGTAAAAATCATTATGCATATTTTCACAAAGACTAGAATGGGAAGGATGTATCTAGAGATTCAGTTTAGACTGATCTGGGTTTAGAAGATCTTAACCAACCTGCTGTTAAGGTGTGGCTCCAGAATCTCTTGAATCTGTTCTGGAAACCTTCTCCAAAGCCTGCGACCTGGAGAGTCCGTACGGCCTTCGTGACATTCAAATATGGATAAAAGCTCCTGAAACAGAACCCAAAATTAACCGCACTGCCCTACAAAGACAAAAGCATTAACTACGCCGGTCAGCACAGATGTTCAGATCAACAGTGTAACTATCGGCCGTTTGGAGCTTTTTCACCGTGTCTTTGAGGAACATCAGACATCAGAATTAGAATGGCTGTTCGTGTGGAGCCCAAGACGCTCAAGAACCCCTTCAACACAGGTCTGATCGCACCTGAAGACGCGACTCAACACAGCAAAACAACAGGAGCAGGCAGTCCCTGAGGGCCGAGGCCATCTCTACACTCAGTTTATCAAACGATAAAACACTCACAAACCACAGAGCAAGCACCACTGACAATAACGGAGCTCAGTGAGATCAACCATCCTCTGCCGTCGAGGACGCTGCGTTTCATGGCACGTTCTGCGGATACAGACTAAATATTTCAGGGAGTTTAGTGTCAACTGTTTCATCTGCTCAGGTCTGTCCTACTGAAAGCAGACGGTATCAATGATACAAGTGTTTTTTCTTTATTCCCTTGTAGTTTTTATTTGTTTTGAACAGCCCTTAACAAAAACATTAATAAAACTCAAAACCGAAAGAAAAAAAAAGACAAAACTTTACTTTATTTCAGTTTTTCACCAGGAATTTCCGTGCCAGCTTAGTTATCGACACCTCTGACGGACCAGGCTTTGTGTATTGAGTATATATTTTGAGCTTAATACTTTAGAGCACTGTGTGAAGCGGTAATGTAGAGCAGTCTCCAAACCTGCATGGCGTAAGCGGCAGCGTCCTGCGCCCGCACGTTATCTGCATACGCCAAAAACGTCCTGGTCAGCTCCGTCAGCAGACCGAAGGCGAAGTTTGGATCATCAATGCCACTCTAAACAGAAAACAGACAAACATATATCATATACACTACTCACAAAACGTTAGGGATCTTTGGCTTTCGGGTGAAATTTATGGAAAACGTGAAAAGTTCACGATACAGTGATGTTACATCGTGAAAGTCGGGCGTTTCGGTAGAAGCGTGCGGTGGCGATTTCCTCATCTCCAACAATTTACTGAAACAAAAGCCGACAGCAGTGGTGGGTGTAACTGACCCCAACAAGCAATCTCGGTGTATCAATAACTCGTCATGCGCCCTTCAGCATCAATTACAGCTTCACAACGACGTCTCCTGCTGTTCACCAGTCGACTCGTGGTCTGCTGAGACAGGGCGTCCCACTCTTCTTGAAGGACGGCCCTCAGGTCATTGAGGTTCTGGGGTACAGAGTTATGAGCCTCTACACGGCGACTCAGCTGATCCCATAGGTTTTCTATGGGATTCAGGTCTGGAGAAAGTGCAGGCCGCTCCATCTGAGGTACCCCAGTCTCCAGCAGCCGCTCCCTAATGATGCAACTTCAATAAGCTGGAGCATCGTCTTCCATGAAGATGAAATGAGGCCTGTGTTGTTCATGTAGAACCACAATGACTGGATTAATGATGTTATTCAGTAGTTTGGGCCACTGGGTCACGGCACCATTCACAGTGTAGGGCTGTTCTGTATTGACTTTAACACCACCACCACCACCACCACCTCGCCGTTAAGCTCCTTCTTAGAGAACAGCAAGTTGTGCAGAAAGTACTGAAACACTGAACAGCTGGACATGTGCATTCAGAAGGTTAGAGAAGGTCACATTAAGTTCACCTGTAAAGGTTAGAGTGCAGTTTAGGTTCATCCTGAAATTTCACCCGAAAGCCAAACATCCCCGACTTTCTGTGAGGGGTGTATATACGTGTTCTGCGCCAATTACTGTGAGCATCTGGTGAACAGTAAAAGGCAGTCAACATGTAATGACAATTTTTCAGCGATATTTGTTCCTCATTCAGTGCATCGATTTTTTATTAGATTTTAATGGTTGATAGCTTTTACTGTAGCTGAATTGGTAACTATTTTAAAAAGGAAATGAAAACACTTTTAAATAAAACATTATCGCAAAAGTCAGCGAACAAGTTCATGTCACAAGTGCTAAGGATGCTACAAGACATCTACAGTTACTCAGATACTTATTTATTCTTCTTCTTATTTCTATTGTTATTATATAGTGTTTCTTCAGAACGTCCTGACTTCTGCTGGACCTGGTTCTTCTCTCAACACGTACAAACTAAGTCGCTCAGTCTGGTCATCCGTTCTTCAAGAGGTTTTGGTCAAGAATCCATTTGTTTGCTGTCCTGCCATCTGTGGTTCTCTCTAAAGTCTTCACCAACACCAGAGGTCAAACGTTCCCTGTCCTGCTTGGTTATTGTAGAGCTTTCACACCCATAAGGAACCACAGAGAAGACCACAGCATCAGTGGTACTGCTAGTGGTAGTGGCATCTTTAGCTACCGTCATTTTAAACGCTGTCAGTATTAGACTGCTCCTTTAAGGAGGCACTTACCACAAACACCGCCCCGCTGCCCTGTGTATGTGTGGTGGTCATGTCGAGGCGTCCGGGGTCCACGGCCCCCAGCTCCCCCAAACACTCTCCGCACAGCAGCCTTGCCTCAGGGTTAACGTCCTGACAGCCGCGTAGGAGAACCATCACCAGCTGAGAGATCACCGGCTCCACCGTCTCACTGTCCAGAATGTGCTTCAGCAGAGCGTCCTGCAGACAGGGGGTCACTTAGCACATTAAAGCTTACTTTAGGGCCCGAATGTAGTCGATCCACAGCCTGAGGTGCCAGAATCTGCACCACGTAAGCGGAAATAAGAAGCTGAACATCATTACTAGTTTCAGGGCATTTGTGTGGTGATCGTGTGCAGGTGGCGCTGTGGTAGTTTGTGGAGTAAGAGCTTCCATTACTTCTTAGCTGCATTAGCCTCTAGTAAAGAAGCAAACTTCGGACCCCAGACACATCTCGGCTAGGAAAGACCACTCGGGGTAAGAGCAAGAACTCTGTAAACAGACGTTTTAAAGCTTCTGTTCATCTGGGTGAGTCTAAACGGAGCTGGAACTCTCTAACCTGATTCTTGTACATCATCTCCTTCAGGCTGGTCAGCGCGTGGACGCGGACGTCCACGTTTTCGTGCTGGATGGCGCGCATGGACAGCTGCAGAGCGGCCTGGAGATCAGTGCTTTTAGAGGTTTGCTGCAGAAACAAACAGCATTAGAATTAGCTCTAACGGCTAAAACCCCACACAGCCTAAAGTGTTCGTTAAGTCTGAGCGTTGGACTTATGGAGCCCCTGCGGTGACATGGCGGTTCTACATCTGGAGGCCACAAGTTAAGATACTGAGGCCATAAATTAACATATTGAGGCTAGCAGCTATTAAATTAAGGCAAGAAGTTTATTTACTGAGAGCACTATTTAATATATTGTGGCTACGAGTTACTATATTGAGTCCATGAGTTAATATATTGAGGCCAAAAGTTAATATATTGAGGCCACAAATTAATCTTGTAACCACATATTAATATACTGAGGCTAGGAGTTACTATATGGTGGCCACAAGTACTATATTGAGGCAATGAGTTAACATATTGAGGCCACAAGTTCATATATTGAGGCTAGGAGTAACTAAATTAAGGCAACAAGTTCATATTTTATGGTTGCTATTTAATATATTGAGGCAAGCTTCTCATGGCCACAAATTAATATATTGAGGCCACAAGTTACTATACTATGGCCAAAAGTTCATAAATTGAGGCCACAAGTTAATCTTGTAGTCACAAATTAATATATTAAGGCAGAAAATCAGATTGTGTCAGTAACTGGTTCAGTGTGTTTACACTTAATAATCTGATAACTGCAGAAAATCAGATTGTATCAGTAACTGGTTCAGTGTGTTTACACTTAATAATCTGATAACTGCAGAAAATCAGATTGGGTCAGTAACTGGTTCAGTGTGTTTACACTTAATAATCTGATAACTGCAGAAAATCAGATTGGGTCAGTAACTGGTTCAGTGTGTTTACACTTAATAATCTGATAACTGCAGAAAATCAGATTGGGTCAGTAACTGGTTCAGTGTGTTTACACTTAATAATCTGATAACTGCAGTAAATCAGATTGGGTCAGTAACTGGTTCAGTGTGTTTACACTTAATAATCTGATAACTGCAGTAAATCAGATTGGGTCAGTAACTGGTTCAGTGTGTTTACACTTAATAATCTGATAACTGCAGTAAATCAGACTGTGTCAGTAACTGGTTCGGTGTGTTTACACTTAATAATCTGATAACTCAGTAAATCAGACTGGGTCAGTAACTGGTTCAGTGTGTTTACACTTAATAATCTGATAACTGCAGAAAATCAGATTGGGTCAGTAACTGGTTCAGTGTGTTTACACTTAATAATCTGATAACTGCAGTAAATCAGATTGGGTCAGTAACTGGTTCAGTGTGTTTACACTGAATAATCTGATAACTGCAGTAAATCAGATTGGGTCAGTAACTGGTTCAGTGTGTTTACACTGAATAATCTGATAACTGCAGTAAATCAGATTGTGTCAGTAACTGGTTCAGTGTGTTTACACTTAATAATCTGATAACTGCAGTAAATCAGATTGGGTCAGTAACTGGTTCAGTGTGTTTACACTTAATAATCTGATAACTGCAGTAAATCAGACTGTGTCAGTAACTGGTTCAGTGTGTTTACACTTAATAATCTGATAACTCAGTAAATCAGACTGGGTCAGTAACTGGTTCAGTGTGTTTACACTTAATAATCTGATAACTGCAGAAAATCAGATTGGGTCAGTAACTGGTTCAGTGTGTTTACACTTAATAATCTGATAACTGCAGAAAATCAGATTGGGTCAGTAACTGGTTCAGTGTGTTTACACTGAATAATCTGATAACTGCAGTAAATCAGATTGGGTCAGTAACTGGTTCAGCGTGTTTACACTTAATAATCTGATAACTGCAGTAAATCAGATTGGGTCAGTAACTGGTTCAGTGTGTTTACACTGAATAATCTGATAACTGCAGTAAATCAGATTGGGTCAGTAACTGGTTCAGCGTGTTTACACTTAATAATCTGATAACTGCAGTAAATCAGATTGTGTCAGTAACTGGTTCAGTGTGTTTACACTTAATAATCTGATAACTGCAGTAAATCAGATTGGGTCAGTAACTGGTTCAGTGTGTTTACACTTAATAATCTGATAACTGCAGTAAATCAGACTGTGTCAGTAACTGGTTCAGTGTGTTTACACTTAATAATCTGATAACTCAGTAAATCAGACTGGGTCAGTAACTGGTTCAGTGTGTTTACACTTAATAATCTGATAACTGCAGAAAATCAGATTGGGTCAGTAACTGGTTCAGTGTGTTTACACTTAATAATCTGATAACTGCAGTAAATCAGATTGGGTCAGTAACTGGTTCAGTGTGTTTACACTTAATAATCTGATAACTGCAGAAAATCAGATTGGGTCAGTAACTGGTTCAGTGTGTTTACACTTAATAAACTGATAACTGCAGTAAATCAGATTGGGTCAGTAACTGGTTCAGTGTGTTTACACTTAATAATCTGATAACTGCAGAAAATCAGATTGGGTCAGTAACTGGTTCAGTGTGTTTACACGTAATAATCTGATAACTGCAGAAAATCAGATTGTGTCAGTAACTGGTTCAGCGTGTTTACACTTAATAATCTGATAACTGCAGAAAATCAGATTGTGTCAGTAACTGGTTCAGCGTGTTTACACTTAATAATCTGATAACTGCAGAAAATCAGATTGTGTCAGTAACTGGTTCAGCGTGTTTACACTTAATAATCTGATAACTGCAGAAAATCAGATTGTGTCAGTAACTGGTTCAGCGTGTTTACACTTAATAATCTGATAACTGCAGAAAATCAGATTGGGTCAGTAACTGGTTCAGTGTGTTTACACTTAATAATCTGATAACTGCAGAAAATCAGATTGGGTCAGTAACTGGTTCAGTGTGTTTATTTGCTCTTGGGTAATCTGATAACGGGAAAACTCCAGGTCTACATGAGTCAGAGAGTAATCAGATTTCTGCTTTACAACCAGCCAATAAATTCACAAAATAAGACGTGATGTAAACATAACGACGGTGCCACCGTCTGTTTTCACACATGCTCAGACTGAGAAATCCGAAAGAAATCAGAATAAGAGTTTCCACTGAGAAATCTGATCACTGAGCTAAGATCCAGCGCCCTTAATCGGATTTCTACACCTTAACCTGATCTCTGAAATCAGAGCGTGATTATGATCGGATTATTGAGGTGCATGGCGTCCAAAACGTTTTAGAGCCACCGCAGTGCCGCTTTAATCGTACCTTCCGGTAGTCCTGAAGGACCTTGTGGACGTTCTTCAGCTCCGGATGGTCAGGAAGGAAGTAGATTTCATGGAGAAAGTCCTTCACCTCTTCTCTGCAGTTAGACAAATAACTGAGAAACTGAACAAATGAACCACATCAAAAAAGTGAATAGATTAGTGTGAGGAGCAGGAGAACCCACCTGTTCTCCACTATGAGGTAGTGCATAATCACAGCCGTCTCTTTGGGCTGGATGGGGATGAGGGGCAGGAGGGCGACGATCACATGACTCAGCAACGGCCCCAAATACGGGGGATCCAGACAGCGCACAAAACAATCCCACGTTCTGAAGAGAATGAAGAGCAGTCAGAGACTTCCTCTACCTTTCTGTTTGTGTGTCCTGAACTGAGAGTTCAGAACTTGATAACATGAGCCAGAGATGTTTTACTGTACTATTGGTCAAAAGAGTTACTGCTCCATCATGGAAAAGGATGAGCAGACAGAGTATGGGTAAAATTACTTACGTCGAAATCTGTCCAAGGCTTTTTATTTGTAAACTGATGTCAGATGTACACAAGCTGAGGTGCAGCATCTTAATACGATCCTCTATTTAATTATTTACTGATTTATTTTGGATTGCGCATGAATTAAGATTTTTTTAATGTGTCCTGTATTTTGGTGCATTTGCATATAAATGAATACATATTGAGGCAAGTGTGTGCTCAAATATATATATATATATATAGCGAGTCTGAATTTGCCGGTTGCCAGGAGACGGTACTTGTCTGACTGCATTGTGCCGAGTGTAAAGTTTGGTGGAGGGGGGATCATGGTGTGGGGTTGTTTTTCAGGAGTTGGGCTCGGCCCCTTAGTTCCAGTGAAAGGAACTCTTAAAGCTTCAGCACCAAGAGATTTTGGACAATTTCATGCTCCCAACTTTGTGGGAACAGTTTGTGGACGGCCCCTTCCTGTTCCAACATGACTGCACACCAGTGCACAAAGCAGGTCCATAAAGACGTGGATGAGCCAGTTTGGTGTGGAAGAACTTGACTGGCCTGCACAGAGTCCTGACTTCAACCTGATACAACACCTTTGTGATGAATTAGAGTGGAGACTGTGAGCCAGGCCTTCTCGTCCAACATCAGGGTCTGACCTCACAAATGCGCTTCTGGAAGAACGGTCAGAAATTCCCATGAACACTCCTAACCCTTGTGGAAAGCCTTCCCAGAAGAGTTGGAGCTGTTATAGCTGCAAAGGGTGGGCCGACATCATATTAAACCCTATGGATTAAGAACGGGATGTCTCTGAATTCAAGAGCGACCCATTCTTTCACTAATGTCTGTAGAAGCGGTCTGCAGGCCTAGGGGCTCGGCTTTATACACCTGTGGCCATGGAAGTGACTGGAACACCTGAATTCAATGATTTGCATGAGTGACTGAAAACCTTTGGAAATTTAGTGTCCATACATATTTTAGGGGTCCCTACACACACACACACACACACACACACACGTATAGATATAAATGTAACTCACTGGCAGCAGAGCTGTGGGAAGTCCTCCTTGTACCTCAGGCCGGTTCTGAGAGTGGTCATCATCTTCACCCGCACTGAGCTGATATGCTTCGAGCCCATCAGCTTCATCAGAGCCATCAGACTGTTCAGGGCCTACAAGAAGAACTCGTCAATGTTTGTCCTTGATAAACATACTCATGGGAAAATGGAACAGGGTGAAGGTCCACAGCGACTGAGAGCGAGATGAACAAAATGTCTATTAAAAAAAGTCTTCACCATCTTCTTCTTCTCCTTCTCTCCAGCGCTAGAGCTGAGCAGCTGCATGTTGAAGAAGGCCAGGATGCCCAAAAGCTTCGGCTGCAGATAATCAGCCTGAACAGAAACACAAAGTCTATAAAGCTCTTTAAAAGTCTTTCATTCTCAAACATGAACAGACCAGAGACGGGATTTATGAATTACGGATGTTTTTTTTGCATGGACTGGGCCAAGGTGTATGCAGAAAATTTCATATATGTAATGTAACCTTAGAGAGTAACATGTATAAGACTGCATTTGAACACTTCAGAAATACATCCTGCTGGATTTGAATGCAGCTTTTGATGCAACTGGCCACGACATTTGAATGGACAGGCTTGGTTTAGGTGTTCATGGCTTAAGAATGCAAAATGGTGTGCCACAAGGCTCTATTTTAGGGCCCTTACTGTTCTCTCTGTATTTACAGGGACTAGGACATATAACCACTAAACACAATGTTGCCTTTCACTTTTATGCTGATGAAACTTTCCAAGATTCAGGTAGCTATTTAGATTATGATTGTAGTTCTGATGAAAGTGAACGTACCATGTGCTCTGGAGTAGAGATGTCCCGCGGACCCTGATACGGGTCATCACTGGAGGCGAAAGAGGCCAGAATAGCCAGTCCATTAAACACTTGCTGATAATGTTCTCCCAGCCGTAGGAGGAGTTCATTATGAAGACCCTGGAAATCCTGCCTGAGTAAACTGCCCAGCTCGATCTCCGTCTCACTCTAGAGCAGGACAAAGAAGGCAGACAGGTTAATGCATCAGAGCTCAAGGAACATCGGTCTGGCACCAAACTGATGCCTTACAATCTCAGTCTTATTACACACTCATGCTTATTATTCACTACAACTACTAACAACGACTTCAATGCAAACTGGTTGAGCTATTCTGGGATTATAGAAGTTTCTAATACAACTTTGGGCCCCACCAGCAAGACCCTGATCATTTAAGGGTTTGAGGTTCATCTAAACTCTCCAAGTAGATATATTTGCTGCTTAAACTACTATGAACTATTCAGTTATCATCTACAATAAATATCTATGGTATAGTATCTTTAGTATCTACTATGAATTATTCAGTATATAATATTCATATATAAATATTCAGTTATTCATATTAACACTTCTTATCCAGAGTTTACTACAAACTACTGAATTATTCAGTATCTACTATGAATTATTCAGTTATCATCTACAATAAATATCTATGGTATAGTATCTTTAGTATCTACTATGAATTATTCAGTATATAATATTCATATACAAATATTCAGTTATTCATATTAACACTTCTTATCCAGAGTCTACTACAAACTACTGAATTGTTCAGTATCTACAATAAATGATACAGTATCTACTATGAACTATTCAGTATCTACTATGAATTATACAGTATCTACTATGAATTATTCAGTATCTACTATGAATTATTCAGTATCTACTTTGAATTATACAGTATCTACTATGAATTATACAGTATCTACTATGAATTATTCAGTATCTACTATGAATTATTCAGTATCTACTATGAATTATTCATTAAATGCTGAATAATGTGTAAAGTAGTAATAATGGATAATGGATAATACATAAATTCTGAAAGTCTTCCAAAACACACCTTCAGGTAATGGAAGGCTCTTTCCAGCTCCTCCTTGGTGCAGGAGCAGACCAGGTGGGAGAAGATGTATTTGAAGTTGTTGATGAGGATCTCTCTGCGGTTGACGTTGAGCTGTTTAGCGATGGTGCGGATGAGGGCGGAGGCTGTGGGACTGGCTTTAGCTGCCAGGTATGGCAGGAGAACCTGCAGAGTGCGCTATTGAAGAAAGAGAACATTGGAGTTCATTGACAAGGACTTTCAGAGCTACATTAAAGGTCCTAGATCACACAGAACCTAATCATGTTAACCTGAAACGTGAGATTTGCGGCACTCTGGACTCTGAACCCAGCAATCCGAGATAAAGTTCTTCAATCCCTTTAGGCCTCGGGGGCCAGTGAGAGTACCGCAGCTGCCCTTCATGCTGTATAAAACATTACCTGACCAATAGAAATGCTCCAAAATGACTTGGAATAAAATATCTTTACATTAACTTACACTGGAAGTGCCTTTTCACCCTCTCCTGTAAATTTGCCATTTTGGAGGCATTAGGTTTTTCTTCTGACAGCAACAATTTATCGGTCTAGATTTTAACAGAACAGCTTGATCAAATATTACAATGTGGCTATGATTGAGTTTCATTTCGTCATCACTTACATGATGCTAATTGCTGGCTATTGACATTCATTCACTGTTCATTCATTCATTCATTCATTCATACAATACAGCCACTTGGCATTTAGCAGGCGGTCGGTCTTACGTTGAGGAAGCGGTTGAGGTCGGGGAAGTCGAAGACGTGCGCTACGTGAGACAGGATGTCCAGCGCCACCTCGCGCTGATGAGCCGCCTCCTCCTGCAGGGCCTCGCTGCTCTGATCCGGCGTACAGCGCAGAGCCGAAACGTGCCGGGAGTGCAAAGACTCCACCAGGAACTGCACAAACACAATCATAATCACCGTCAGACGGAGGACAAAAACACTCACTTCTCATCTTTCAAACCACGGCTCATGTGTAGTTTTACATCTGAGTACCTGCAGGACCTTATTTCCCATTATGAGCCATCACGACCACTCAGATCCCAGAGCGCTGGCTTATTAATAGTCCCCAGAATTCCTAAGGCTGCAGCTGGGGGAAGAGCTTTTCCTTATAAAGCCCCCAAACTCTGGAATGATCTTCCAGAAACTGTTCGGGACTCAGACACAGTCTCAATCTTTAAGACTAGGCTGAAAACACACTTGTTCAGTTTAGCTTTTGGTAGCTAATGTTCCCCCTAGATAAAGGCAGCAGATCCAGGGGTCCATGGACACAGGGAATTATAGTAAACTGAGACATCAGTTGTAAAAAACGTTACAAATAAACTTAACGACTTACGTTTTGGATAAAGCAGAATTTACGACAAAAAAATAATCATAATTTACACAAAAATGAATAAGTGAAGATTCTAATTAGTTGAAGGCTCATATTCTATTTCTGAGTCTTCCACTGAACAGAATCTACTTTATTCGTTCTTAATCTTTTCATCATACAGAACTTCTAAACAATCGACAGCCGCAGCACAGCAGAAGGAGGAGCAGACAAACTTTTTAATCCTCAAAAAAGTGAAAATTCACACCCCACCCAGCACAGATAATGACATGTATGAGGAAAAAGGCACGACAGAATTTTACACGGTTAAGAGTGAATAATAGACGAGTCTTGGACGGCTCAGAAGTGAACTGTGAAATCTGGCGGTTGGCTTTGTGAAGCCAACATATGAGCTAAGGAAAAATATGTGGCAAGAAACATACAGTACATCTGTCTAAAGGAGCCACAGACCTGGAGGCGGAGAGCAGAGACGTGCGAGTATCCAGTAAACACACAGTGTAACGTTACCCTGGATACTTTAAGATACCCCATCCATCCATCCATCCATCCATCCATCCATCCATCCATCTTCTAAGCCGCTTCTCCGTCAGGGTACTTTAAGATACCGTCAAAGCAATTTAGTCAAACAAGCTGCAGTTCCACTTCCAGTTCCACTAGAGATTATTATTTTTTTTTAACCCGTTTTTTTCTCCCCAATTTAATCGTCTCCAATTCCACCCAATAGTTCTGTCTCGCCCAATCACACAATGCTACCAGCACTAGGAGGGTGAAGGCGGCACAGGCTTCCTCCGAGACAAACTGCCGCTCACGCAACGACACAGGACACCCAAACGCGCTCGGAGGAAAGCGCCGACCGCCAGATCTGCTACGTCAGCTGACAGACGCCTGCGCTGACTAGTATCGCATTGAGTGATGGGGGGAGAAGGGGGGCCATCCTACCCACCAAGAGAGAGAGAGGCCAGCTGTGCTCTCTTGGACTTCCGGCTACGGACGGCTGGGGCACCACCAGGGATCGAACTCGCGATCTCCTGATGGCCAGGTCAGCACTTAGACGGTTGTGCCACTCGGGAGCCGTAGAGATTTCTTCCAATGCTGCAGTTTACAGAGTCTCACTGCAAGCCTAGAAACAAATCAACAGCCGCAGCACAGCAGAAGGAGGAGCAGGCAAACTTCACCCCCCCACACAAAGCTGAAACCCCACGCCCCATTCTGCACGGATTAAGAAGAAAACACTCGATCTAATACATGTCTGTCTGTCTGTCTGTCTGTCTGCAGCGACAAACTGCAAGAGTATGATGAACAAGTCAGAAGACTGAACTTAACCCAAGCATCTCAGCAGACTGCTAATGGGCTAGCCCAGCTGCAGAGCTCGTCTTTAAGTTGGAATATTTACTGAGTGATTCACCTTTGAACTGGAATATACGTTTTGTGCGTGCCAAGTTCCCAAACAAACAAACAAATAAACAAATAAACAAAAAACTCCCTATGATTAGTTTAATGATAACACAAAAACTTCATATTCCAGGAAGCCAAAATTAGCTTTGAAGCGTCTTTGACACCAAAAAAAAAACAACAACAAACAGTTGTGTTAAACATCTGGCATGCCGCTGCACCCTCCGACGCTCCGACTCTATCGTCTTGTCGCATGATCACGCGAGGGTTATGCCATTCAATAAACGGGAAAAGCCTTCTGAGTACAGAGCTACACTCAGGGGTCATTTCAGTTTTCCCCAGCCGGCTGGACTCTCAGAAGGACGGAGGGCATCTGGTGAAGTTCACAGCTTTGGTATTGAGGTCAAACCATAGAACCTAAAACCATCATCAAACGGTTCTAACGTGGAGCACAAGCGACCAAAGAAACCAAGAATTTACTCGGTTAAAAATGACAATAACCATCATATGAACTCAGTTTAATGTGGTTTCAGTGTAATCTCGTCCTTTTTCTTCATAACGAGCATAAAAAGAATCTCTAGCAGTGACGACGTCTCAGTACCTGACTATCTAAGTTTCCCGCTCCGCCTTAAATGGAGCAGCAGTTACATTCTGGAATCTCAGGCATCAGAACTGCTGCTCCATTTAAGGTGGAACGGGAAAATTCTAACAGGAATCTGGAGAATCTCTGACTTCAGCTTCATATCACTGAAGAATTAGGGGGGGTGATAATAAATAACTGCCCCCCTCTTCGAAGGCGTATGATCCCTAAATGTAACTAAAGCCCAGCAGTGAGGAGCTGAACTTTCCCCTCCTCTGCTGTCCCTGCAGACGGGCAGGGTCGCCTACAGAGCGGCGCTAGTAGCTGTTAATGAAGTGATGCTCTTTTATTAGAGGGTCTCATTTCAGAGGGAAGATCTCAACCACTGCCCTGTAGCTCAGTTCTAAGAGGCAAGGGGTCAAAATAAAAAACGGTGCTGATTATTAAATGAATCTATAATCTAAACACAATAAACGCCACATACCCATCATATAAATCTGTAAAACTACTGTCATCACTTTTGAGCTAGGACATACTCTCACTGGCCACTTTATTAGGTACACCTGTTCAGTTGCTTGTTAACACAAATAGCTGATCAGCCAATCACACGTCCGCAGCTCACTGCATTTAGGCCTGTAGAGGTGGTCAAGACGACCTGCTGAAGTGCAGACCGAGCATCAGAACGGGGAAGAAAGGGGATTTAAGGGGCTTTGAACGTGGCGTGGTTGTTGGTGCCAGACGGGCTGGTCTGAGTATTTCAGAAACTGCTGATCTGCTGGGATTTTCACGCTCAACCATCTCTAGGGTTTACAGAGAACGGTCCGAAAAAGAGGAAATATCCAGTGAGCGGTCAGTTGTGTGGACCAAAATGCCTTGTTGATGTGAGAGGTCAGAGGAGAACGGGCAGACTGGTTCCAGATGATAGAAAGGCAGCAGGAACTCAAATAACCAACCAGAATCTCTGAGGAACGTTTCCAACACCTTGTTGAAAGTCTGCCATGAAGAATTAAGACAGTTCTGAAGGGAAAAGGGGGTCCAGCCTTTTACTAGCTAATAAAGTGGCCAGTGGGCCAATAATAAACTAGTGGACTACTAGAACTGTTAGTTTCAGAGCGCTGGTGGAGCATTTGAGTCAATTCAGCCACTTTGTAAGTGGACATGTGTGTTATGTTGTGTTTTTAATAGGGGAAGTGAAGTGTTTTCACATTTTTTCTCTGACCTGGCAGACGGGGTTTCTGTACTGGTTGAAGAAGGACTGCAGTTTGAGTTCTCTGGACGTGGCCAGTGCCTGAATCTCAGTGTGAGCCACCACAGAAACCTGAGTGGACTTGGAGAGCAGCCAGTGCAGCAGCCGCAGAAGAGCGAACGACACCAAATTCCCCTCAGCAGCTCTGCAAAATACAGGTTTCCATTATAATGAGGCTTGAATTACATGATGAATGGACCATTACACAACAGTGAGTTCTGGCCATGCGAGCTGATTGGTTGAGAGACGTTCTAACTGCTGTTATTTCACCAGAACATCACAGGTTTATCACAAACACGGTCACTCCACTGAGATGCTGTTGCTAAGCAACGACTCTGACAGCTGTAGGAGACGCTCGAGCCATCTGAACGTTTTCACTTCTGACTTTGCCACAAACAGAAAATGGACACTGTTAAGACCACATCTGACCGACAGCCGATTTGGTCCGACTCTGAAGATGAGATGATGCTAAATTCCCAAACTGTCGTCACCACTGAGCAGCTTTTCAGTCGGCAGCTGTGACAGAAGAACAACAGCTGAACAACCTGGAATCAGCCAGAAATGAACCCAACACCATTCGCCAAACTAAACGGGCTGTAAGAAGCTTTACAGACCGGCTGGAACAAAACAACATTAATACTCATCTGGACAAACTGACCAAACTGAGCTGAACCTGATATTGGCTCAGTTTTACGGCTCAGTCTGATTTGGTCCGACTCTGAAGATCAGACCCGTCTGGCGAATGGTGTTGGGTTCATTTCTGGCTGATCATGTCTGTTTTTATCATTTAACCTTTAAAACCTCAATTCATCATAAAAAATAATCAGCAAATCAGTCGATTACTCATATAATGAAGTGTTAAACCCTCAGAAGCTTTACTTTAGCTCATCTGGCTCACAGATAACTGCACAATAACCACTAAAATACAGATATTTAACAAAATATTAATAATTATCATGATTGAATGAACGAATTAACGAAGACTGCGTTTGTAAAGATTAAAAGGACGCTTTGTTTACCTCCCAATCTCTCCTGTGGTCAGTATCAGAGAGGTTTTCAGCTCGGTGTTTCTGGCCGTCTTCGCGTTGGTGTACGCCTCCTTCAGCCGGGAAACAAGAAGCTGCAGAACCGAAACGCATCTCATTATAAACCCGACGCAATTCCACAGGATTATAAACGCAAACAGGATCAGAGGAGATGAAGCACCTCCTTCAGGAAGCCGTCTCCGCTCCAGGACTGCAGCAAGCTTCTGATGTTCTGGCTGAAGAGCATGCGGACGTCCTGGTGTGGGTCCTCGATGAGATTGACCAGAGCGGTCAGCAGGGCTTTAGTGTCCGGGTCACTGCTGCCCAAATCCACGTGCTTGCATAAGTGGCTTATGTTCTCTATAAAAGCTAAAACACAAACAAAAAGCAAAACCCAGTTTTCTTGAATAGTTCATTCTTAACATTAAAGCCAAAATATTGGCTTTAATCAGCTCCACTGACCGTTCAGTTCCACTCTGTAGTTCTACAGTTACAGACTGTAGTCCATCTGTTTCTCTGATACTCTGTTACCCTGTTCTTCAGTGGTCAGGACCCCCATGGACCCTCACAGAGCAGGTACTGTTTGGGTGGTGGGTCATTCTCAGCACTGCAGTAACACTGAGGTGGTGGTGGTGTGTTAGTGTGTGTTGTGCTGGTCTGAGTGGATCAGACACAGCAGCGCTGCTGGAGTTTAACACCTCAGTGTCGCTGCTGGACTGAGAATAGTCCACCAACCAAAAACATCCAGCCGACAGCGTCCTGTGGGCAGCGTCCTGTGGGCAGCGTCCTGTGGGCAGCGTCCTGTGACCACTGATGAAGGACTAGAGGATGACCAACACAAACCGTACAGCAGCAGATGAGCTGTCGTCTCTGACTTTACATCTACAAGGTGGACCGACAAGGTAGGAGTGTCCAATAGAGTGGACAGTGAGTGGACACAGTGTTTAAAACTTCCAGCAGCACTGCTGTGTCTGATCCACTCGCACCAGCACAACACACCACCACCACGTCAGAGTTACTGCAGTGCTGAGAATGATGTTTGAGGTGTTAGTGAGACGTTTCTAGACAAAGTGCTAAATGCTACATAAAGAAATGATGTTTTTTTAATGTTATGCACAAAGAATTTTAGCCAAATGTAAAAGTTTCTACTCACAGGAAAAAGTACAAAAAACTGGATTTATAAGCAAATTTTCCTTTAAACCGCTGACCAGCTACACAGCAAGATCCCCAGCACTGAATTAACAACTACAAACATAAAAAGGACGGTTCTTCAAGGGTTCTTTAGCAAAGGCAATGATTCTATTTAGAACCTTATGTTCTATATAGAACCACTTCAGGCTGAAAAGGTTCTGTGCATGGTGAAATAGTTCTTCAGACTGACGGAGAATGCGTCAGACATGGTTCTATACAGAAACGGTTCTATATAGCACCAAAAGGGTTCCGCTACTGTTACGAGCCAGGAAGCCAGGAAAAATAGAAGAACCCTTTTAGGTGCTGTATAGAACCATATACAACACTTCCTCCATCAATCTGAAGAACCATTTTGCCATGCAGAGAACCATTTAAAAGCGAGGTATGGCTCTAATTTGCACTTCTATGTTTCTAAATAGAACCCTTTCTTTTACTAAAGAACCCTTAAAGAACCATCGTTTTAACCATGTACAGTGACGGTCAGAGCTCTGACCTTGTTTGACCTTCTGGTCCTCGCTGGGTCTGAGCAGCTGGAGGAACGGTGTGAGGATGGAGGCTCCGATGGTGGTGGGCCGGCCGGAGTGAGCGTCCGAAACGCTGACCCGCTCACAGAGGAAACCTGAGGGAGCTTTATTCCCCTCGGAGAGGCGGAGCTGAGAGCTCTCAGACAGACAGCAGAGCAGAGCGCCCGTTATACCGGCCAACTCCACCTTCACCCGGGAGCACGTGTCCTGCAGCCGAGTCCTGCAATCGGAGCGTACAGACACGCAGAATTCCCCACGTTACAGGACGAACGGCGGCCGAACGATAAACACCATTAAACTATTACAGACAACTGACCTGGAAATCTCAACACAGATCACTGAGGAGGCACTGAAGCCTTTTCCATTAGCAAATAACCCACAGGTTCATTATCCCGTTATTAATATCAACACTTCTATCCAGAATTCACTACAAACTCAGTATCTACTACTAATTATTCAGGATTTACTATTAATTATTCAGGATTTACTACAAATTATTCAGGATTTACTACAAATTATTCAGGATTTACTACTAATTATTCAGTATCTACTACAAATTATTCAGTATCTACTACAAATTATTCAGTATCTACTACAAATTATTCAGTATCTACTACAAATTATTCAGGATTTACTATTAATTATTCAGTATCTACTACAAATTATTCAGTATCTACTACAAATTATTCAGGATTTACTACTAATTATTCAGGATTTACTATTAATTATTCAGTATCTACTACAAATTATTCAGGATTTACTACTAATTATTCAGTATCTACTACAAATTATTCAGGATTTACTATTAATTATTCAGTATCTACTACTAATTATTCAGGATTTACTATTAATTATTCAGTATCTACTACTAATTATTCAGGATTTACTATTAATTATTCAGTATCTACTACAAATTATTCAGGATTTACTATTAATTATTCAGTATCTACTACTAATTATTCAGGATTTACTATTAATTATTCAGTATCTACTACAAATTATTCAGGATTTACTATTAATTATTCAGTATCTACTACAAATTATTCAGGATTTACTACTAATTATTCAGTATCTACTTTGAATTACTCAGTATATAGTAGAAATAATTAACTAATTACTATAAATAATTAACTAATTGCAGTATGACTAAGTTATGGTTGAGGGGCTGGGTGCGAGTTGCTACGGTCTATTTGCTGTCTTTTTTGTAAAAAAAAAAAATATATATACACATATATATATAAATAAAATACACACACACACACACACACACACACACATATACACACATATATATATATATATATATATATATATATATATATAACCACCATAAGGACACCTGGGAAAAACCAAACACACATAAAAATGAAAAATCTCCTAAAGCCTTTATCACGCGTGAGTACTTACAGCAGGACATCGTGGATGAGGCTGTATGATTTGACCCCCAGGCGGTGGAGCAGGATGGGGAAGCCCCTCACAGCGCTGCAGCGCTCCGACTCGCTCTGACTCTGGAGAGTCCAGCGGAACACGGCCGAGCGCCACTCGGGACACGCCTGCCTCGGCAGCAGAGCCAGCAGGAACGCACAGCGCGCACGTGTCTGAGGAGCTGCCGGCAAAACAGGTGCAGTTAAAGGAGCAGTTCACCAAAACTCAAATCTACAGTTATCCGCTAAAACACGGAAAATCAGCCAAAACATGTTTCCTTCTTTAGCTGAAGTGGAAGTGCGCCAATTACTACGGCGCTCGCGGCCTAATCACCACACACACGCCTCAAACCACGCGAAGCCGCCAGGTAATCTCTAATAGACACGCCTGTGTGGCAGCAAAGCTACAGCGTCAGAAACCACACATTCAAGTCTATTAGAGACCCTGAACACCAACACACAGTCCAATGATTCAGATACGCAATTCACACCATGTTCACTAGATCTGACTCCTTCCCAGTGACAAGTCTGGGAGCAACTGGGAAATCAGTTAGGTGGGAACTACAACTACAGCTAGACGGACGCTGTTCTCGTGACTTACAGTAAGTGGGGGCCAGTTTCTGAGACAGTCCGGTCAGACCAACAGGAAACGAAGCCAACTGATAGGCAGAGAGGGAGGAGTGTTCGGACACCCAGGGAACGGACAGCAGGGCACAGACGCTCCGACACAGGCTGGAATCTGGCTCACTGTGGACTGGAAACAACACGCCAATCAACACTATTCACAAAACAGTTCAACACAATCACACAAGCACAGACACACAGCAGGTTATCCAGCCATGTGGACAGACAGACAGACAGATACGGTTTATATATAATGATAAACAGACTGATTTACAGAGACAGACGGACAGACAGACAGATGGATGGATGAATGGATGAATGGATGGATGAATGGATAAATGAATAGATGCACAGACAGACAGACAGACAGACAGACAGACAGACAGACAGACAGATAGTAGACATTGAGAGTGACAGTTAGACAGACAGATAGACAAACAGACAGAGAGAGACAGATATATAGACAGATAGACAGACAGACAGACAGATATACAGATATATAGACAGACAGATATACAGATATATAGCCAGACAGACAGACAGACAGACAGACAGGCAGATATACAGATATATAGACAGACAGATATACAGATATATAGCCAGACAGACAGACAGATATACAGATATATAGCCAGACAGAGAGATATACAGATATACAGATATATAGCCAGACAGACAGATATATACAGACAGACAGACAGACATATACTTCGGTAAACGTAACTTCTCAATAAGAACCGCTTTAAAACCAACGGAATATTTTATTGTGCAAAACAGTAAAAACGAAACTTTAAAAAATCCAGATGAATCAATTTTAGTACTGCAGTCCAACAGCAGCCCCAGCGCGGCGGCCGAAACGCCGCTCAACGCCTCACACCCAAATTCCCAGTTAAATTCATGAATTCCTCAGACTTTGGGCCTCTGGCTCTATCGCACAAGACTCACTGGTCAGGTAGAGAACGGCATCCAGAATCCTGACGGTTCTGTCCACCAGCGGCTCCAGGTCGTCCCTGGACGTGTTGGCCATAAAGCTCCGACAGCTCTCCACCACCTGAGCCAGCACCTCGGTCTTCAGCCAGACCAGCCGGGCCGCGTGAGCGACGGAGGACGGATCTGCCGTTTTCTCTCCAGGAACCTGAACAGCACTGCAGGAAGAGGTCAGACACCAGAGCAGAACTCATGAGAGCTCCTAGTGGTGGTTGTAGCCCTGGAGCCACGGGACTACCACCACGCAGCGTGGAGCTAACGGCTCAGCTGGAGTCGCTCAGCATCTCTGATACAGTTCATCTGGTTTCTGTGCCACTCATTTCTGCATCATCTGACAACTTCAGCTGCTTTTTTAATTCTATAAATATTTTGTTATCAGTGGACCGATAAAAATGATCCAAAATTCCTTTGAATAAAATCCTGTTACACGACTGTAACGAAGATAATGAATGTTATTATGAAAATGTCTTAATTCTCCTAAACTCTCAGATTACATACATACATACGTATATGCTATAAAATCACTATTGTTCTATGAATTTTGTTTGTTCAAATATTAACACTTTTCTCAGCAAATAAACACAAACTACACAAATATTTTTACCCTGTTCTTCAGTGGTCAGGACCCCCATGGACCCTCACAGAGCAGGTACTATTCGGGTGGTGGGTCATTCTCAGCACTGCAGTAACACTGACGTGGTGGTGGTGTGTTGTGCTGGTACGAGTGGATCAGACACAGCAGTGGGTTCTCAGTCCAGCAGCAACACTGAGGTGTTTAAAACCTCCAGCAGCGCTGCTGTGTCTGATCCACTCAGACCAGCACAACACACACTAACACACCACCATCACCATGTCAGTGTTACTGCAGTGCTGAGAATGACCCTAAATAGTACCACCCAAAAAGTACCTTCAGCTAAATAAGAATAAGAGGTATTCAGAAATGCTCCTACTTGGAGCAGACCGCAGCGAGGTGCAGGATGACCGCTAGGCCCTCCATGAGGTTCACACACTGCTGCGCTGGACAGTCCTTCAGCTTCTTCAGCAGCTTCTCCAGCAGAGCGAGAGCAGCAGCCCAGACCTCACTCCTGCTCCTCATCTCCACCTCACTGACAGGACAAACGAGGCTCAGGTTAGACCACAGCAGTACAGAGAGTGCAATAAACCTCACTTTAACACAGAGTAACACAGTTTCGCCTCTTTTCTGACCAAATCGCCAGGCGAATTATTCAGTAACTGCGAGAAATAAATTTAAATTATTTTATTTATTTATTTATTTTCCCTCAAACTAACAGATCGTGTGTTTTCTGATCTCCACATCACTATACGCTCACAATTCACTGCTGAAAGCCAAAAATCTTTGTGTTGTCCTCTAAAAGTGATGTTTCCAGAGCAGATCACTGAAGAGACGCCGTCTGTTTATAGTTTAGAGCCCAGATTTGGGGAAAAACGGCTCGACTTTCAGTAGAAAAACAAACTGAGTTCAGCTTCTTTTATTATAAGGGTTTAAAATGACGTCACCGTCTATTAGACTGGAGAGAAGAGCTACAGCCTCACACGACGCCCAGCTTCTGAATGGAGCTTATGGAGTATGAACGTTATGGAGAACATGACCGAGTGCGGTTTGGACCCACCGGTGGTCCCAAGGAGTTGATATTCTCATTACCTCTTTAAAGCAAGACGGGGAACCGTGCGGGAAGTTAAACTTTCAGTTGAACAGAATGTAAATATCATTAATTATGTAACTCTGACATGACGGAACAGTATTTAAAGCGCAGCCACATGCCAATAATATCTCTCCTCCAGATCTCCAGATCTTTTTTTAAACCATAATCTCCCCCCAATTTAGTCGTCTCCAATTCCACCCGCCAGTTCGGACCCCTCGATCACACGACACCCCCAGCGCGAGGAGGGCGAAGGCAAACACAGGCTTCCTCCGAGTCCTGCGAAGCGCCACCGCATCTTTTCGAACTGCGGCTTCACTGGACAGCTGAACGCGCTCGGAGGAGACGCCGACCGCCAGATCTTGTAACAGACGCCTGCGCTGAGTGATGGGGGGAGACAGGGGGCCATCCTGCCCACCCAGAGAGAGCGAGGCCAACTGCCCTCTTGGACTCCCGGCTACGGACGACCGCAGCATCACCAGGGATCGAACTCGCGATCTCCTGACGACACGGCCAACGCTTAGACGGCTGCGCCACTGAACCCGAACAGAACCTTTTTAACCACAAAACCGGACCTACACAGGCTGAGTTGTGGCCACCTTGCCGGACAGTGCAGGGAGAGAGAGGTGCATTCTCTTAGCTGGAATCTCCTCAGCGTATCCTCTGGGGGTCTCCACTGAGTCACAAACGCTGCTCTGTAAATCCTGAAGAGCGGCGAGTCCTTCAGCCCTCAGTGCCGCACACAGGTAGCCCTCCACATACTGTCACACACACAGACGACACACTGTCAGGGTCACACATCAGAGTAGCTCACAAGGGGTCCAAGCACAAAACCTATATATATATACACACACCGTGAATTATTCAGTATATAATATTCATATATAAATATTCAGTTATTCATATTATCACTTCTTAACCCTCTTATCATTATATATATATATATATATATATATATATATATATATATATATATATATATATATGTGTGTGTGTGTGTGTATATATATATATATATATATATATATATATATATATATATATATATTTTTTTTTTTTTTTTTTTTTTTTTTTTTTTTTTTAATAGTTTTACCTCCTTTTATTATATAATATCAGTTATCAGAATATTTAGTCCTCTAAAATTGCCATCAGAACTAGCCATGAAATTTAAAAATGATTCAGGCCCTGATTTTCACTCCAGCGGCCGAATTACAGAAACCTTCTACCTTTTCGTCTGAAGTTCTGGTCCGACAGGTCCAGATAAGATTCGTCACAAACTCGTATTACAGAAGCAAATCTGAGCTTCGTTTAGGAATCTCGTCTCATCTTACAGCATCTTTACTTTTCTCAAGTTAGGAAATCCTAACTTACTCGCCTGAAGTCGACTACAGACGGTTTAACAGGAGTGAAGATGCTCTGGAGCTCATCTTAAAGCTAAGAAAATATTCAGGACATTTTCCCAACTTTCCTGATCTGGAAATAAGATTATAGACTTAAGAGCTGCTGTTCTGTGATGGCCTCTGTCCTAACTTCAGTCTTAACTGAGGTTACCATGACAACAAAGCAGATCTCAGACATAAGCACTGTCTGTAATACGGCCCCAGGCTACTGATGATATGCACTCACCTTCTGGTCCCTCTGAATCCCAATAGCGTTGACCATGGCTTTACAGACAGCCGTCACCCTCTCTCTCCGGATCAGAGGAGCCGATTCGTATCCCAGAGGCACAAACTCCAGGATAAAGCAGAAGATCTCGCACAGAGTCGTCCTTATCTCCTCCAGCTTTATCTGCTCCACAGCTCCGCTCAGCACCAGCCTGTGCAGGCTCTCCATCAGCATGCTGAGGTGAACCCTCTCAAACCGAGCGTGGGCGCCTCTCTCCGAGACGAAAACACAGCGGGTCAGCTTCTGGAACTCGGCGCTGTAGGTTCTCACTTCTGACTCCTTATAAGAGCTGAAGGAGTCCAAGAGAGACAGATAAGCAGCAAAGAAGACCTGAGAATGACCTTCAGGGAGCCCTCCTAAAGTTACAATGCGGGTCAGCAGGACCATGCTAAGGGCCTTCAGCCCGGGGCCACCGCCGCACAGGACGGAACAGGACGCGTCCCAGATCTGTCCCACTTCCCTGGGGAAGAACATTCCCTGCAGCATGTCAGCGAGCACAGTCAGCGCAGCTGCCAACAGGGCCTGGGCCGAGGCTCCTGAGGTTATCTGCAGTGTGGTGGGAGTCAGATAAACGACAGCATCGGCAGGACTGACACCGAAACGCTCCACCAACACCGGCCACTTCTGCGGGGACACGGCGGACTGCGTCTGCAGCCGCACCAGGTCCTGCACCGTCCCAATGAACTCCCTACCAAACACGGCAAACACGACGGGGCCCTTCGCTCTGAACAGCTGAAGCAGCGAGCAGATGACGGAGGAGATCTTTCCATGAAGGCTCGCACACTCCGGAGCGGCGGCGATCCGCAGGAGACGGACGAGGATCCACTTACTGAAATCTGTGAACGACAGCAGGTTAATTAGCACCTCGGAAAACCGACGGATATCTAATGATATATGATCAGATAATTAGAGAACTCATAAAACGATTACCGCATTTACTATCAGACAACTCCAATCACAAATCAGATGATATCGTCATATATCATTATTAAACAATCAGTTAAATCACATTATTAGACCAATTCATTAGACAGCAGATTATTAGATCCCTGATCAGATTATCATAATGCATATATAATGTCCAGCATTATAAGATCATTAGATCAATCGTCTTATAGTTCAGACAGTATTTTTATTGTTACGTATTATTCGATACATCATATTATTAATCTGTAAAAGATAAACTGATTATTGTTTGTAGCATACATATTATTAAATAATATATATTATTGAATTATTATGAAATATGTATTATTAGATCAACCAAATTATTGTAATTATATATTTATTAAGTATATATTAACTATATATTTTTTTACATACTATTAGACCAACTGGATTATTAGATTTATCTGTAAATGACAGATTTTATTATTAGTAGATATAAGATATTCACCTAAATCAGATTATTATGATTATCTAGTTTATTATAGGGATTTTTATAATAAGATATTAATAATTGCATTTTATTAGATAAGTCTTACATATATATATATATATATATATATATATATATATATATATATATATATATATATATATAATGACTTAATTAGATTAATACAGTATAGCAGGTTATTGATCAGATCATATATTTTTATTACGTTATAATATGTATTATCAGGCATATCAGTTTATTTGATAACTCTGTAAAAGATGTTTGGATAATTAGACCACGTTCAGGGCTGCGTCCAAAACCGCACACTAAACAGTGCATCACCACCCATATACCACTGCCCTGTACTGGACACGGCGGACACCGAGTGAGGACTGACCCCTGCAGCTGTTCTCCACGTCCTTATACTGCTCTGACTGGCACGCAGGGTTAATGAACATCAACGATGAGGATTTAATGATGTGCTGAACGAAGTCCAGGAGCATCACACAGGCTGGCTCAGCAGACGTCTTCTTACACAGCTCCAGCGCCACTGAAACACAGGGACACCACAGTTCAGCTCGGGGCTAAACACCACCTTGGTTTATGAGGACGGAGAACGGAGCGCACTCACCAACATCAACGTCAGTCAGGATCCGGTCTATGAACTGACATAAGATCTGCCGAGGTTTCTGCACCGTGCGGTCGTACTCCTCTGAAGAAGCACTGAAACAGAGACTTTATTAGGCTTCAGCACAACGCAGGACGCAGGCGCTGCACGGCAGAGCCACACGCTGGGGCCAAGGTGCAGTCAGCTGTCTATTCATACAGAAAGCCCGTTCCACCTTAAACGCGGCAACCACAGGCGCCCGAACGCACTCAGAACCGCTCAGCCATAAGATTAAAACTCTCACTGTCCACTTCATCAGCTCCACTGACCGTATAGCTGCACTCTGTAGTTCTACAGTTACAGACTGTAGTCCATCTGTTTCTCTGATACTCTGTTACCCTGTTCTTCAGTGGTCAGGACCCCCATGGACCCTCACAGAGCAGGTACTGTTTGGGTGGTGGGTCATTCTCAGCACTGCAGTAACACTGACGTGGTGGTGGTGGTGTGTTAGTGTGTGTTGTGCTGGTCTGAGTGGATCAGACACAGCAGTGCTGCTGGAGTTTTTAAACACCTCAGTGTCGCTGCTGGACTGAGAACAGTCCACCAACCAAAAACATCCAGCCAGCAGCGTCCTGTGGGCAGCGTCCTGTGGGCAGCGTCCTGTGAGCAGCGTCCTGTGACCACTGATGCAGGACTAGAGGATGACCAACACAAACTGTGCAGCAGCAGATGAGCTGTCGTCTCTGACTTTACATCTACAAGGTGGACCGACAAGGTAGGAGCGTCTAATAGAGTGGACAGTGAGTGGACACAGTGTTTAAAAACTCCAGCAGCTCTGCTGCGTCTGATCCACTCGCACCAGCACAACACACACTAACACACCACCACCACGTCAGTGTTACTGCAGTGCTGAGAATGACCCACCACCCAAACAGTACCTGCTCTGTGAGGGTCCATGGGGGTCCTGACCACTGAAGAACAGGGTAACAGAGTATCAGAGAAACAGATGGACTACAGTCTGTAACTGTAGAACTACTGAGTGCAGCTATACAGTAAGAGGAGCTGATAAAGTGGACAGTGAGTGTAGAGACAGGGAGGTGGTCAGAATGCTGTGCCTGACCGGTGTATGTATGTTAGATATATAACTTATATAATAAAAGTCCTGTCCTGCTCCGCGGATGTAAACAGTGTTTACCTTGCTAACTCCTGCAGAGCGGGAATCATAGCTGACATTTCCAGGCCTTGCTCCATCCTGAAGAGTGGAATAAGCAGGTCCGGGTGGTCTCACAGCCCGTGGAGGGTCTATAAATGAACTTAATCGGCGTTTCATCCAAATTAACTTCGCGGCTTTCAAACCCTTTCCCTCGCCGCTCCACGCCGAACGGAGCGCGAACAGGGACATTTCCGCCCACTTTCGCAACGCGTTCTGGGTACGGGGTTGCCACGGCAACCGGGCGAAAGCGAGGCCGCGCCCACAGCCGCTTCGGGTCCAGCCGTTTAAAGGGTTTTAAAGCTAATGGTGCAGAATGGGAATCACTAAATTGACAGATTTAATTCGTGGCGACGCCCCGGGCTCGGTGTCGTATAGAGAGATCGGACATTACAGCGGTAAGACCTGTTTAAAGGGCGATAGCTTAGCTTAGCTTAGCTTAGCTTAGCCTGAGTGCCGCTTGTCAACAATAACAATGATAGCAGCCGCCGCTGGACTAGCCTGGTGATTTGGACGAGTTCGTGCCTGGATGATCGTTTTTAAGGTTGACAAAAGCGGGGAATACATTTTATAAAGGGTTTGAGTGCGTCTGCTGCAGTTAAAGGGGAATTCCACCCGTCAAAATCCTCCCAAAACCCAAAGACTGAGATGTAAACAGACGGTCTTTACAGTGGTGGTGATGGGAACCAGGCGTCTCCATGACGACAACACAGATACAGACACTTTATTTACCATCCAGAACCACCAGAGAACCTACACGAGTCTTCTGAGCTTATATGGAATGTTGAGGATGGAAAACAGTGGAAAATCTGGAATAATGAGTTTTCTTTGGGGACTATTTTGCCGCACAGCGCCCTGCATGTCTCCCTCCACCATGAATGGAGTTGAAGTTCTCTAAACTCTCATAAAACAGCGTCTCAGTCATCAGGCAGTGAATTCAGAACCAGCTCATGTAGGAACTTTCTGTAGGAGCTTTTAGAGGGACGTCTGGTTCCCATCACCACCACTGAACGGCTCTGACTCTGTTTACTTCTTAAGTGTTTACTTATGTGGAGTTCCAGCTTCATGTTACTCTGGTTTGACCTTATTCTGATGTTAAACAGATGGAAAGCGTGCTTTGTGTACATCTGACAAACAAATGCTGCAGATTTTTGTTCATCTCTGTATCTTGGTGTTTGTTTTCTAGGAAAAGTGATCGCACTGGATACCTCCATCGTTGTGAACCAGTTTCGTTCAGCTGTGCCCAGTCTGCATCTCAGGTCAGATACAGACTGAAAGGGCTTAAAGGGGAATTCCACCAGTTTTCACAATTACTGTGTAATTCAGTCATTGAGGTGATAAAGTCATTCAGAGTGGTTTGATGTAAAATGCTTCATAGTAGACAAAATTGACTCAGACTCTGAACGTTTTAGGCCCATGTAGGATCCCTAAACTATACTGATAATAAATAGATGGTTCTTCAAGGGTTCTTTAGTAAAGAAAATGGTTCTATATAGAAACCATGAACACTCAGATAAGATAACATAATCCTTCCACAGTGGGGAAATTCTCAGTGTTACAGCAGCAAGACACTCAAGAAAAAGAAGAGAATTAACAACCAAGTAAAGCAAAGTTGTATATATATATATATATATACACACACACACACACACACACCAGCTACTTTATTAGGTACACCTTGTTAAAGGCTGGACCCCCTTTTACCTTCAGAACTGCTTTAATTCTTCTTGTCAGACTTTCAACAAGGTGTTGGAAACGTTCCTCAGAGATTCTGGTTGGTTATTTGAGTTCCTGTTGCCTTTCTATCATCTGGAACCAGTCTGCCCATTCTCCTCTGACCTCTCACATCAACAAGGCATTTTCGTCCACACAACTGACCGCTCACTGGATATTTCCTCTTTTTCGGACCGTTCTCTGTAAACCCTAGAGATGGTTGTGTGTGAAAATCCCAGCAGATCAGCAGCTTCTGAAATACTCAGACCAGCCCGTCTGGCACCAACAACCACGCCACGTTCAAAGCCCCTTAAATCCCCTTTCTTCCCCGTTCTGATGCTCGGTCTGCACTTCAGCAAGTCGTCTTGACCACCTCTACACTCCTAAATGCAGTGAGTTGCTGCCGTGTGATTGGCTGATTAGATATTTATGTTAACAAGCCACTGAAAAGTATACACTGGTGAGTGTATACTTTTATTTATATATATATACGTATAAAAAAACAAACATAAACTCTATTCTTCACAAAACAAATAGCAAAATAAACAATAATAAATAAATAAAAAGCTAAGATATTTACAAGAAAGAAATTCACATGGAATATTGCACATGAGGTACTGGTTTGTGTTACCCATGGGATGGTGAGGAGTGAACACTATAAAAATGATGAATAGAAAGAAACAAATCTTTACACATTAAGTGACCCTTATTAGTCCTATCCACGGCGCCCGGGGAGCAGTTGGGGGTTAGGTGTCTTGCTCAAGGACACCTCAGTCATGGACTGTCAGCTCTGGGGATCGAACCGGCGACCTTCCGGTCACAGGGCCAGATCCCTGACCTCCAGCCCACGACTGCCTCCATTGCACATGGAGTGTTGATTATACTGCACACAGGAAAAGGTGAGAAGATCCCAGTGTGTTCTGTAGGTGTGTGGGGTCCAGTGGGGGGTGGGCAGGTTCTACTGGGAGCAGAGCTGGTTGTACAGTCTAACAGCAGCAGGAAGGACCTGCGATGGCCCCCTTCACACACTTGGGGTGAAGCAGCCGGTGACTGAAGGATCTGCCCAGTGCTGTCCGAGTCTCATGCAGAGGGTGGGAGCTGTTCCCCGGCATGGATGCTAGTCTGGCTAACGTCCTCCTACCCTTTGCGTGATTAAAGCGTTCTTTACATCATATAAGCGTTCTTCAGATGGATGGAGAATGTGCTGTAGATGGTTCTATATAGAACCCAAAAAGTTCCTTTACTGTTACGATGTCAAGTTTGTTAAAAGGTTCTAGAATAGAATCATCTACAACACGTTCTCTAGCAGTCTGAAGGATGCTAAAGAACCTTTAATCACAAACCATTTTCTTTACTAAAGAACTCTTGGAGAAGCATCTTTTCAAATGTGTATATAAGATAATTAATAACAGTGTAATATAATTATTGATACAACAGTGAGTTCCGGCCGTGCGAGCTGATTGGTTGAGAGACGTTCTAACGGTGCTGTTATTTCACCAGAACATCACAGGTTTATCACAAACATTGAATCACTCCACTGAGATGCTGTTGCTAAGCAACGACTCTGACAGCTGTAGGAGACGCTCGAGCCATCTGAACGTTTTTACTTCTCACTTTGCCACAAACAGAAAACGGACACTGTTAAGACCACATCTGACCGACGGCCGATTTGGTCCGACTCTGAAGACGAGACGACGCTAAATTCCCAAACTGTCGTCTCCACTGAGCAGCTTTTCAGTCGGCAGCTGTGACAGAAGAGCAGCTGAACAACCTGGAATCAGCCAGAAATGAACCCAACACCATTCGCCAAACTAAACGGGCTGTAAGAAGCTTTACAGACCGGCTGGAACAAAACAACATCAATACTGATCTGGACAAACTGACCAAACTGAGCTGAACCTGATATTGGCTCAGTTTTACGGCTCAGTCTGATTTGGTCCGACTCTGAAGATCAGACACGTTTGGCGAATGGTGTTGGGTTCATTTCTGGCTGATTCCAGGTTGTTCAGCTGATCTTCTGTCACAGCTGCCGACTGAAAAGCTGCTCAGTGGAGACGACAGTTTGGGAATTTAGTGTAAGGAGCTGGAGAACGAACTGCCGGCTGAGCAGCGAGTGGGCGGAGCTCGTTACTCTGACGAGCTGCTCGTTAAGGAGCTCTAATTAGGAGGAAGGAACTGAACATTAAAACATATTAAAGCCGCGTTCACGGCCAGTTTATTCATTTCTTACTGTATTTATTTAACTGCTGTATTAAAGCAGTAGAGCACTCGAGGAGGGAGTTATCCCCAGTAACATCACGGCTGGGTAGTAATAGTATGTTTGTGCTTGAGGCATAATAACTCCCATTGTCCCGCAGCCCTCTCCTCGGCCTGTTCTTCCGCACCCTCACGTTCCTGGAGCACGACATCAAGCCGGTCTTTGTGTTCGATGGGAAGCCTCCCAGTCAGAAGAGTGCTGTGGTGAGAATCCTATTTTTAATCAGATTAAAGTTTGTTAGTCCATAGACTGAGTTGTAAACCATGTGACACTGAAAAATAAAATTGAGGTGCTTTTTTGAAGTTTATCCCTTCCTCACAATTCAGGAGATGGTAGATAAATAGCCTCAAAAACTTGGGCCCATTTCTTCTTTTTACCCCTACCTCTTGTTTTCGAGTGTTGCCCCTTGTTCCTGAGCTACAGGGCAGTGGTTGAGATCTTCCCTCTGAAATGAGACCCTCTAATAAAAGAGCATCACTTCATTAACAGCTACTAGCGCCGCTCTGTAGGCGACCCTGCCCGTCTGCAGGGACAGCAGAGGAGGGGAAAGTTCAGCTCCTCACTGCTGGGCTTTAGTTACATTTAGGGATCAGACGCCTTCAAAGAGGGGGGCAGTTATTTATTATCACCCCCCCCTAATTCTTCAGTGATGTGAAGCTGAAGTCAGAGATTCTCCAGATTCTCGTTCAAATTTTCCCGTTCCACCTTAAATGGAGCAGCAGATCTGATGCCTGAGGAGTAAGAATGTAACTGCTTTTTAACGAGGCACAACGCAAGACAGCCAATCCGGACGCAGCTCATTTACATATCAGTCTTAAAGGTACAGTAACAAAAGTATCCTGTTTAATTGTAATCGAGGATGGAAAGTGTCAGGAAACAATGAATTCTACATAAAACCTCACAGACATCTGACATAAACATCAGGGCAAAATACAAGTGAGGATATGAGATATTTCACTGTTTTGTCCCATCAGCTGGAGAAAAGAGCCCAGACTGCAGGCTGGAACAGCTCACATCGCTCCAACACAGGTACCTGTAAAAGCGACTGAGTTTGATGAACTTAAACGGTTTAAGGAAACCGATGGCGTTAAACCGTTTAAGCTTGGGTTCCTCCAATCATTTGACCGTGAGGGATTCCCTGAACTGAGTACGAACAACGCTTTAGTCCACTGTTTTACACACTTAAGTAAAATGAGTAAATCACTCCTTTGGTCTGAAAACGATTGAGTATTTTGGACTTACATAATAACGGTATTAACTCAGTACAATGAAATAATTCCAGCTTATATTTACTGCCTCCACCCACCCACTCAAGTTCAGCTAACTCAGCTTCTTTCATTAAAAGCTAAACTCGGCTTTAATTATAACAAATTTAGACCGAATGGCAGAATATTTTTGACAAGAATGACTTAAACAGCTGGACCATCTCGCCCAGTGCTGACAGTTCAGCCCAGAATGCAGTGGTGGTCTGAAGTGTCCAGAGCAGGTGGGGTCATGGCAACTCCGCCTACTCAGCACTGATCTACAGTCAGACCTACAGCCCAAGGGAAGGTGGGCTGGGGAGAACGACAGATGGTAGATTAAACAAGGTGGAAAGACACGCCCAATATGCCACCAAGAGCCAATAGGAATGATGCAAGTTTTACTCAGTGTTGCATTGGCCGAGCTTCCATCCAGTAAAGCTGGGAAGTCTTAACAAACTGTCAAAAGTTGTCAGAAGTTACATGAAAAGCGTCAGACGTCCAGATCATTTGAATGTAAACCCAGCTCTGTCTACCCGCCTGTAACGTCAACTTAAATAAAAACAGTGAACGCAAAACGCTTGAATAAAGTTACCTCAACACAAAATACGCTAACAAATGATTTTACCCAAAATGACTGAGTTACAAATGAGCAGCAGTGAGCAGTGATTGTGTTTTTAACTGCTTTAAAATGACGTCAGACTCAGGAAAACGTCCTTCACACGTCCTTATTAACGAAGGCCGAGAGGAAGACGTCGTGCTCTGAGACACATAAGCTGGACGTCCGTCCCACCGCCGTCTTTTAAAGATCAGAGCATGAACTTCGTCTCCTCTGCAGACCAGTTTCTGCTCCGCCGTGTCGAACGGTATAAACTCTCACTGTGACGCGGCGCTCATGCAGAACGGACTGAAACTTTCCGATAGGGAATGTAATCGGATACAGGCGTTTACACGGATATTATTCTTCTATTTAATGGATTATTTACAGGATTATCCACCTCGATAAATCGGATAGAGGCTGTATTCAAACTAGACTATTCCGATTGTATACATGGACATATTCTATTCTGATTGAGGTATTAGGCAGATTATTAGGCTGACCAACAAGAAACTCAGGAAAAGACAGGGCTTAAATACAAACTGGGATAACGAGGGATAACAGGACACAGGTGGGACACAATCAGGTGCGGAGCCACAAAACAAGGGGCCGACCTAAAAAACAAAACAAAGAAGCACATGGACAGGACAGGGAGGGGCCAATCGTGACACTATTTGTTTAATCATTTGTTGTTGAGACCTTCAAAAATGTAAAATTTTACCATTTCGAAATGTTTTTAACATGTAAAATTGAGAAATTTTGATCTTGGCACAGCTTGTTGCACTAAACAGTGTGTGTGTGTGTGTGTGTGTATGTGTGTGTTCTCTTCTACCTACAAACCTACATGTGGATTAAAAAGTTTAGAAACTACACTTTTTACACATTTTCTCCACTTGTGCCTTAGAAGTTAGAAAGAAAAATCATAAAAATTGTATATAATAATTTAGTCTTTGCTGGTGAAAACTTCTAAGGGTTGAAATAAGTTTCATTTTCACTCTTTCCTCCAGTGTCCACCAAAACTCAGGAATTCCTCCGTCTCCTGGAGCTCATGGGTGTGCCCCGTGTCATGGTAATTACACCTTGATTAATTCAATTAAAATTTCTCATGATTGATCAAGCTCTCTCACTCTGACTGAAGGGCTCATAGCCTTTCACACTGCTCCTCCTGCCAGGCTCCTGGAGACGGGGAGGCGCTGTGTGCACACCTGGTTAGAAGCGGAGTAGTCGATGCTGTGGCCTCAGAGGACATGGACACACTGGCATTTGGAGGGACTGTCCTGCTTCGCCAGCTCAACGCAAAGAGAGACAGGTGAGGAGCAAGCAGGACAATAGTTACTCTATACAGAGGGGAAACCCTGGAGCTCAAAAACTGATTCAAAGCTACAGAGAAAACGTGGCTCCTAACAACCACCTGGAAGAGCTGGTCGACCCCAGAACTGCCCCCATCAGATAAACAGCACTGAAAGCTTTGATCTCTGAGAGAGAGGAGAAGATCAAGCTTCTTCAGATCTGAAAACATCCACAGGTGTTTCTGTCCATCCTTCCACTGTGAGGAGACCACTCAGCGCTGTGGGTCTGAAAGGAGGTGTAGCTGATCAAGAAGAACCTCACTGAGAAAAGGAGACGGACACACCAAACAAAGAAGCTGGACGATGGCCTGACCGCCCCACAGTCCAGACCTCAGCACCACTGAATGGGTTTGATCAGTTCAGGAAATCAACCAGCTTCTCAGACTGAGCTTTGGAGGCGTGTCTGCAGGTTCTCTGAGGAGCTGAAAGCGAGTCTCCTGTAAAGAACGGAAGCTGGAATGAGGGGAAAGAGGGAATCACTGACTGAACAGCTGAGAGTAAATGTAGCCGTTGAGGCTTCTGGAAGTGTTTTTCTCTCTCAGTCCATTCAGTCTGGGAATGCAGTACTATGTGAAGCCTGAACTGACATTAATGTGATTTTAATAAATTCTCTGATTCTCAATTTTGCAGTGAGGTCACTGAGTACTCCTTGCCAAAGCTACTGGAAGCTCTACAGCTCACACAGGAAGAGGTAAAACCATTTCCGTTCCCGTTACCGTTGAGTTTCAGCCACTTTCAGTCCAGCGACGCTGACAGTGTTGAGTTTATTTCAGTGTAGGAAAATCCTGTGTAAGTGTGGCTGAGTAACTTGGTAGAAATGTTTCCTAATGAAACGGTTTGTGTTTCAGTTTGTTGACCTGTGTATTTTACTGGGCTGTGATTACTGTGATAAAATAACGGGTCTGGGCCCGAGCCGGGCGCTGAAGCTGATCCAGCAGCACCGCACCATAGAGCACGTGATGCAGAACGTCAACAGAAAGGTATCTGACTTAGACTGTTGTGTTGCGCAACCTTAAAGTGTTCTAGACTAACTCTAGAAATAATAATCCATTCACAAACTCCGCCCACCAGTATCACCAACCCTCCCAAATAGCACCAGCTGAATAAATGGCATTGCCAAGACAGGACACACACACACACACACACACACACATACATCTTCTAAGCCTCTTCTCCCTCAGGGTTGCAGGGGGGTGCCGTAGCCCATCCCAGCTGTCATCGGGCGGAAGGCAGGATACACCCTGGACACCCTGGACAGATCACCAGTCCATCACAGGGCAGACAGACACATTCACTCACACCCAGGGGCAATTCAGCATGTCCAAGTGGCCAGACTGCATGTCTTTCAACCGTGGGAGGAAACCGACACACCGCCCCGCCCCGCCCCGCCCCGCCCCTACACACAGAATGTAATTCATTAATGTGACAGTCTTGCGCACCCAACAGCATTTTTAGACGGCGACAATGGAACATCATTTTATTCATCCCCTGTTCATTTATTGCAAACTTAAGCCCATAACAAAAATTCAGTCACGGTCGCCTCTGCTGGCTTAACAGCAACCGAGATGACAGAGCAGCTGGCTTTGGGTTGTTTTGATATGCATTCTGGTGTGTAACGGTCTTAAAAGAGCCAGGAATGTATACATTTACATTACATCGAGTAGCTCCTAGGTAAAAAGTGAAGTAGTTAAAAGGAACAGCATGTTTTTGCCTTTTCCTTAGCTTTGAAGACTTGCTTTGAAGGGCCATATAAAAGAAAACCAAATTTTCCCCATTTTGAAATAAGAGTTTGAATCAGAATCAGAAGACTTTATTGATCCCAGAGGGAAATTGCAGTTATTACAGTTGCAGAGAAATTTGCAATATGTAAACATTTAAATTCTTACAAATACAGTAAAGTGGCAGTGATAATAAAAATGAAACATGATTTACAAAGCAGTTCAAAATGTTGCACCTCTTAGTTATTGCACACGTTTTTTTTTTAATTATTACTTTTATTAATTTATATAATAATTAATTAATTATTATTATTATTATTTTATTATTATTATTATTACACATGAACAGTACAGCTTGGTATTGAGTTTTGCACAGATGAACCACAGTGTCACACACTGAGGGAGGAGTTGTAGAGTTTGATGGTGCGTTTGTTGTAGTATGTAAGCACTGTAAAGGTTTCAGTGTCCCGTTTGGACGATGGACGATGACCTACTGTGACGGGTCAGCGAGGAGGTGGACGCACGTGCTGAGATAAGCGAGATTTATTAAGGGCAAATCCAGGGTCATGGTCAAAGCGGTCCAGGGTCATAGAGCCAATAGGGATAGAATGATAAACAGACATAACATAACAACAACAACAAAGTCCAGCACAAAGTCCAGCACAAAGTCCAGCACAAAGTCCAGCACAAAGTCCAGCAACCAGAAGGGGCAAACACAGGGTTTAAATACACATGGAAAACGAGGGACAGGTGGAAAACAGGTGGAGACAATCAGAGGCGAAGGAGGGGTGAAACGAGGGGGCTAAACCAAAACAAACGCACATGGACAGGACTGGGAGGGGCCAATCGTGACACCTGCCAAAACAGCCTGTTTCTACTGTTTTTAAAAACGCATTTACATATATTAATCTATTCCATCTATTTAGCCTGCAGTCGATTAGCCCTGCCCACTCACGCTACAGCAGTTCAGCTCTGACCATCCACCCTGAGATTCCAGCACCGAGTGTTTCAGTCCGGAATGCTTTTTAAATGAGGCACAAGACAGGACAGACAATCAGAACAGGGTCCATTTACATACATTATTCTGAAAGGCTCAGTAACAAAAACAGCCTGTTTAATTCTATGGAATTAGAATTAACAACCACTTGTCACTGTGTTTCACACTGAAATCAGACCTCCGCATTTAACCCATCCGTGCAGTGAAACACCCACATACATGCACCCTAGTGAACACACACACTAGAGGGCAGTGAGCACACTTGCCCGGAGCAGTGGGCAGCCCTATCCACAGCGCCCGGGGAGCAGTTGGGGGTTAGGTGTCTTGCTCAAGGGCACTTCAGTCATGGACTGTCAGCCAAGGGGATCGAACCAGTTTCCTAACCTCCAGCCCACGACTGCCCTAGGATAAAGGGAGGATGGAACCGCATAAATCCGCATAGAGAGAACATCAGAGAACAAAATAAATTACGAGTAAAGTGGAGAATGTTGGCTCCTTAAATACTGTTTTGGCCTAAAACCATGCTCTCTTTTCCAGACACACCCTGTTCCTCCACACTGGCAGTTCAAAGCTGCCCGCAGGCTGTTTTTGGAGGTGCCTCAGACTGAGCCTCCAAAGCTGAACTGGACTGACCCGGACGAGGAGGGACTGGTGAAGTTCCTGTGTGTGGAGAAACACGTGAAGTATGTATTTGTTCTAACTCACCTGAATCTGCATTTTAATTAAATTTAAATGAACATTTATTTAAAATGTGACAGACTGTAATACACTACAGGAAGCGTAGGGGGCGATACGGCTTCTACTGTTTCATTTAAAAAGCTCTATAATGTTCATATGATCCACACAGTCGCTCTGACAGACTGTAATACACTACAGGAAGCGTAGGGGGCGATACGGCTTCTACTGTTTCATTTAAAAAGCTCTATAATGTTCATATGATCCACACAGTCGCTCTGACAGACTGTAATACACTACAGGAAGCGTAGGGGGCGATACGGCTTCTACTGTTTCATTTAAAAAGCTCTATAATGTTCATATGATCCACACAGTCGCTCTGACAGACTGTAATACACTACAGGAAGCGTAGGGGGGCGATACGGCTTCTACTGTTTCATTTAAAAAGCTCTATAATGTTCATATGATCCACACAGTTGCTCTGACAGACTGTAATACACTACAGGAAGCGTAGGGGGCGATACGGCTTCTACTGTTTCATTTAAAAAGCTCTATAACGTTCATATGATCCACACAGTCGCTCTGACAGACTGTAATACACTACAGGAAGCGTAGGGGGCGATACGGCTTCTACTGTTTCATTTAAAAAGCTCTATAATGTTCATATGATCCACACAGTCGCTCTGACAGACTGTAATACACTACAGGAAGCGTAGGGGGCGATACGGCTTCTACTGTTTCATTTAAAAAGCTTTATAATGTTCATATGATCCACACAGTCGCTCTGACAGACTGTAATACACTACAGGAAGCGTAGGGGGCGATACGGCTTCTACTGTTTCATTTAAAAAGCTCTATAATGTTCATATGATCCACACAGTCGCTCTGACAGACTGTAATACACTACAGGAAGCGTAGGGGGCGATACGGCTTCTACCGCTTCATTTAAAAAGCTCTATAACGTTCATATGATCCATACAGTCGCTCTGACAGACTGTAATACACTACAGGAAGCGTAGGGGGCGATACGGCTTCTACTGTTTCATTTAAAAAGCTCTATAATGTTCATATGATCCACACAGTCGCTCTGACAGACTGTAATACACTACAGGAAGCGTAGGGGGCGATACGGCTTCTACTGTTTCATTTAAAAAGCTCTATAATGTTCATATGATCCACACAGTCGCTCTGACAGACTGTAATACACTACAGGAAGCGTAGGGGGCGATACGGCTTCTACTGTTTCATTTAAAAAGCTCTATAATGTTCATATGATCCACACAGTCGCTCTGACAGACTGTAATACGCTACAGGAAGCGTAGGGGGCGATACGGCTTCTACTGTTTCATTTAAAAAGCTCTATAATGTTCATATGATCCACACAGTCGCTCTGACAGACTGTAACACACTACAGGAAGCGTAGGGGGCGATACGGCTTCTACTGTTTCATTTAAAAAGCTCTATAATGTTCATATGATCCACACAGTCGCTCTGACAGACTGTAATACACTACAGGAAGCGTAGGGGGCGATACGGCTTCTACTGTTTCATTTAAAAAGCTCTATAATGTTCATATGATCCACACAGTCGCTCTGACAGACTGTAATACACTACAGGAAGCGTAGGGGGCGATACGGCTTCTACCGTTTCTTTTAAAAAGTGCTCTGTAATGATTTATAATGTCATTCTGACACAGTGTATATATGACTTCTACTGTTTCACTGCACATACGCTACCGTCATGTAATAATTTTCTTGATTATTTGATTACAGGTATAGTTATAGTAACCCAAATAACTAATATCAAACAACGTAGTTTTCAAAACATATTAAAGCTAGTTAATGACAGCAAGCAAGAAAGGCAAATAAAAACCAGGAGGCCTAGTTAATTTGAAGTGGAAATGTCTAATGGTTTCCTCTTTCAGGGAGGAGAGGGTTCGAGGGCGGATGGAGAAGTTTCGTCAGACTCTCACTAAGCGGAGGAAACAAAGGGAGGATGAGGAGAAAGCAGGGACAACCAGACAGTCACGACTGGATGAATTCTTTCGAGTCACAAGGAAAAGACAGGTAAAAAATAAAAATGAACGTAGTATGTAAAAGTTGTTTACGTTTTAAAACATACTGTTCACTTCCCAGTGAATACAGTGTGTATGTGGAAACTAAGCCACAAAAACAGCCTGATTTGAATCGTCATGATACTGATTACAAAACTACAAACACATTTACATGCCACACTTCAGCCTACAACAATTTAGCCCCGCCCATTCAGGCCACAGCAATTTTGCTCCACCCATTCAGGCCACAGCAGTTTATCCCCGCCATTCGGGCTTCAGCAGTTTAGCCCCTCCCATTCGACCTACAGCAGTTTAGCCCCGCCATTCAGGCTTCAGCAGTTTAGCTCCACCCATTCAGGCCACAGCAGTTTAGCCCCGCCATTCAGGCTTCAGCAGTTTAGCCCCACTCATTCAGATTTCAGCAGTTTAGCCCCTCCCATTCGACCTACAGCAGTTTAGCCCCACCCATTCAGGCTTCAGCAGTTTAGCCCCTCCCATTCAACCTACAGCAGTTTAGCTCCACCCATTCAGGCTTCAGCAGTTTAGCCCCACCCATTCAACCTACAGCAGTTTAGCCCCTCCCATTCAGCCTACAGAAGTTTAGACCCACCCATTCAACCAACAGAAGTTTAGACCCACCCATTCAACCTACAGCTGTTTAGCCCCACCCTTTCAGCCTACAGTTGTTTAGCCCCACCCATTCAGCCTACAGCTGTTTTGCTCCACCCATATCAGTAGGTTGTTTATATATATTGGTTGTAAAGGTACAAAAACAGCCTTTTAATTCTAGAGGTTGAAGAGAAGTTGGGACAAGTGCATGTAAAAGTGAATTAGGACTGTTTTTGGTACATAAAACCAAACACGCGTCATACGTGGACCTCAGGATAAAAATAAGGGCACAAGCTTTTTAGAGTTTTTATTGTAAAGTTTATCCTCGCTGCGTCATTGGGAATTGAAATTGTCTTGCTGTGTTCAGTCTGCAGATGCTGTCGGGTCCACCTTGAGAAAGCGAGCGAAGGCTAAATAACTCTGCCCCCTACTGCAGCTGACCGAGCATTACCTCAGTAATGGATCAGACGGTCAACAGAAGCAGCTGTCGCAGTTCATGCTAATGGAAATGATTATGACAGGGTTTTTATTTATATTAGATTCTACTGAGAGATTACGTTATTGTGTCAAAGTGGCTGCAACATGCTGCTTCATTAATGCCAAAAAACATTTTTATTAAGGCCTTTATCATGCTAAAGACTTGAAGCTGAAGTTGTTTACTTTGTTTATTTTGAATCATGTGTCTGAAAACTCATTCTTAAAAAACTATTTTTGATCTTAAATCATTGTACTGTGTGTGATTTGCTGTTTATTATGTTTATTTATTTATGCGATGCAATGAAAATGACTTGAATGTTATTGTAACTCTGGGGAGCGATGATGAGGCAGACACATATGCGAGGGGGAGCAAGATTTATTAGGGGCAAATTGATAATCAGGGTCTAGACAGTCCAGGGTCAAAGACATAACAAAAAGGAAAACAGACTAAATACGGGGGAAAATACAGGGCTTAAATACAGGAACAGGTAACAAGACACAGGTGGTTAACAAGAGGGTTAACAAGACACAGGTGGTTAACAAGAGGGTTAACAAGACACAGGTGGTTAACAAGAGGGTTAACAAGACACAGGTGGTTAACAAGAGGGTTAACTAGACACAGGTGGTTAACAAGAGGGTTAACAAGACACAGGTGGTTAACAAGAGGGTTAACAAGACACAGGTGGTTAACAAGAGGGTTAACAAGACACAGGTGGTTAACAAGAGGGTTAACAAGACACAGGTGGTTAACAAGAGGGTTAACTAGACACAGGTGGTTAACAAGAGGGGAGCCGCTGTGGGAAGCAAACAGGCACGTTTACAACAGACGTACAGGGACGCTTGAGAGTTTGTGCACCCTTTAGATTTTATTTTCTATAGTTCTGCTTAAATTTGACCTGAAACGTCACCAGGTTTTCAACACTGGATCATTTTCCTGTGACAAAGTCTAATATTTGTGTCTCCCTTGTTTGATTTGGGTCTCTTTATCTAGACTTGCGTGAAAACCGGATGAAGTTTTAGGTCAAATTTATGCAGAAATAAAACAAATTCTAAAGGGTTCACAAGCACCACTGTACACTTTAAAAAAAAACAATGGTTCTACGAGGGTTCTTTAGCAAAGAAAATGGTTCTATATAGATCCGCAAGGAACCCTGTTGCACGATTAAAAGGTTCTCTGCATGGTGAAATGGTTCTTCATGTTAGTGGAGAATGAGTTGTCGATGGTTCTGTATAGAACCTTTTTGAAAAGCACCAAAAAGGGTTCTGCTATTGTTTTGATACAAGCTTGTTACAGTCGGAGAACCTCGTTTTCAAAAAGGCTTTATACAGAACCATCGACAACGCATTCTCCATCAATATGAAGAGCCATTTCACCATGCAGAGAACCCTTTCTGACCTCACAAATGTGCTTCTGGAAGAACGGTCAAAAATTCCCATGAACACTCCTAACCCTTGTGGAAAGGCTTCCCAGAAGAGGTGAAGCTGTTATAGCTGCAAAGGGTGGACCGACATCATATTAAACCCTATGGATTAAGAATGGGTGTCATGGGATGTCACGTCACCGTCTATTAGACTGGAGAGAAGAGCTACAGCCTCACACGATGCCCAGCTTCTGAACAGAGCTCATGGAATATGAACGTTATGGAGAACATGACCGAGTGCGGTTTGGAGCCACCGGTGGTCCCATGGAGTTTAAAGAGGCCACGTTGGTCTCAGAGAAATAAAGCTGATCTCAGTATTATGTCAATGAAGGATCACTGGTCTCTGAATTGTCTCTCCTAAAGCCCTGTTAGGAGAAAAGAGGAGGCCAACACCAGCATCTCACTGTGAGACGCTCTGGTGGTGAATGAGAAAAGCGTGAGTTCTCCTTCTGCACTGAGAGGGTTCTGTGATCTAGAACAGAGCTCTATAAGAGAACGATGAGATCTCTCCCTTTTCTTATGGAGACGTTACCCACGCAGACTGGACTGAGACGAGTCAGACAATGAAGAGTTAATCCACATGTGGGACAGCATTTTGATCAAAGTGAGAAAGTCTGAGTTTTATTTGTTTCTCAGGAGCCGAATTTCAGAAACAGGAGAAAACGGCTTGAGTCTCGCTCTGAACCGTGTCCAGGAGAAGAACCTGAGATCAAGAGGAGACCTCTGAGTTACTTCTTACCCACAAATGTAGTCAGTCGGTTTGCTGCCTGAGATTTGCTCGCGGCTTTTTTCTGAATTTCTACAAACACCATTTCATTTTATAGTAAATGAGTTTGGGCTGGTTTATGTTTATGAACAGACGCCTACAGATCAACATAGTAAAGGAGCTCATCTGTGATCCTGAGTTTAAAGCCAGTTTTTATTCAACTTAAACTTGGAACTAAGTTGTAAATAAATCTGAAACTGAAACTTTGCTTGTGTGTAAAAAGTGATTTCAGAGCCACTCGGTTCTCCCTGATGGAAACTGTTTACCTTCAGTGTTTTGTGCTTCTGATCATTTTAATAGACGTCAGCGTCACTAATTAATGACGTTCTATTAAAAGACTGGTTTACCAAGAGAGACGCTGGAGGACTTTCACCTGAAATGAGTTCATGAAGCCAGTCTGGTTATAAAAATGATAACAGGACATCAGAGCCAGAATTACTCTTTTAGTACTCTCTCCTTTAAAGTCATTTAAAGCCATTTTGGAGATACTGGGTTGGTGGTTCTGGATGGTAAATAAAGTGTCTATATCTGTGTTGTCGTCATGGCGACGCCTGGTTCCCATCAGCACCACTGTAAAGAGATCTGAACTATTTCCCACCAAACCCTCTGAATCTCTCCGTTTACACCTCATCTTGTTTATCTCAACCACTGAATTATGAAAAATATGGAGACCCTAAGATGACATGAATTAATATCTCAAGGCCACAATTTAAGTTGTGATAATAAGTAAGAAGTAATTTGTAACTTCAGTGTAGTAATTTGTGGCCACACTAAAGTAATTTGTGGCTTCAATATAATAGTTTGTGGCCTCAATATAGTAATTTGTGGCTTCATTATAGCAATTCATAAAGTCAATATAGTAATTTGTGACCTCAATGTAGTAATTTATGGCCACAATAAAGTAATTTGTGGCCTCAATATAGTAATTTGTGGCTTTAATATGGTAATAGAGTAATTTGTGGCCTCAATATAGTAATATGTGGGCTCAATATAGTATATTTTGCCTCAGTGTATTAATCTGAGGCCACACTTTGGGGCTCCTTAGAAAAACTCGGCGGAGTCGTCCTTTAACTGCGGTGGTCGTGGTGGTCATCCAGGGCCCGAGTCATTCATTCCTGGCAGATTCCCGGTTGTTCCTCTCCGGTCCGCTAGAGGCGCAGCACCAGCAGCTCCATAAAGGCCCGTGTGTGTGTGTGTGTGTGTGTGTCTTTCCCAGAAGCAGAGCGTGTTTATGGCCGTGTCTGGCGGCTCCAGCCCTTCTGCCCCCGCGCTGCCCTCCTGTGCTGGGGCTGTCGAAGCCTGAGCTGCCCTCCTGCCCCCTCCCGAGCCCCCTGAACCCCCTCCCGGAGCCGAGCCATGGCTGCGAAGCGGCGGCAGGAGGAGCAGCACCTGAAGCTCCTGCGGGAGATGCTGGCGCTGCCGCCCAACAGGAGCTGCTTCGACTGCGCGCAGAGGGGACCCACCTACGCCAACATGACGGTGGGCTCGTTCGTCTGCACCACCTGCTCGGGCATACTGTGAGTAGAAGGGCCGGAGAGTGTGTGTGTGTGTGTGTGTGTGCGTGCGTGCGTGTGCGCAGGGCGGAGCTGAATCTGCCTGCTCGCTCCAATTTTCCGTTCCACCTTAAATGCTGCAGCGGTTACATTCTGGCGCAGACAGCATTTAAGGTGGAACGGATAATTCGAGCGAGTTGCTGTTTCAGGGCCGCTCGTGCGGGATGTTTAACCAGGCAGTGCGTGTCTGAAAGTGTCCAGGCAAGATTTAAGGCGCAGAGTGTAGAGAGGGGCCAGAGGGGTATAAAGCCCCCCAGCACTGGAGCAGTGATGGAGCTCCATCCAGGACCTTTGGGCTGAGCTGGCGTGGGGTCTTCCAACATCAACACCACCAATGTCCACGTCTAATCACTGATCAGTGATGACCAGGGTTCTGTAACCCTTTCCTAGAGCTGTGGAGGGTCTCCAGAGCCAGGAGCGACTTCTTCTGTCTCTTATTGTCCACTTGTGATGTCTGTGTACTGGACTTTCCAACCTGGCTTAGAAATAAACAGGCAGTTTTTGATTCTGTGCCTTTAAGGCCCGGTTCAGACCCACATCGCATTTATGGGATATCCAGATTGACTTTTGATGGTCTAGACGGCACAGAACCACATCAGATCCGACTTTTGGCTTTTCCAGATTGTATCCAGATTGACTTTTGGTGGTCAGTCAGATCAGATGTTTTTTTTTTTCTGGACAGTCTGTATCAGACTGTATTCAGACGGTCTGTACGTTACTATTTACTGGCGCTTACATCGTTACCACTGCAACCCATGCTGGTGATGTCTGGACACACAAATCCAACCTGATCACCTGTAAATAACAGAGTGGACAGTCATCTCAGAAGATCTGATTTAAGAAACCAGTCCGAGTCACCTGTGGTCAGAGCCGTTCACAGTGGTGGTGATGGGAACCAGACGTCCCTCTAAAAGCTCCTCACAGTGGTGGTGATGGGAACCAGACGTCCCTCTAAAAGCTCCTACAAAAAGTTCCTACATGAACTGGTTCTGAATTCACTGCCTGATGACTGAGACGCTGTTTTATGAGAGTTTAGAGAACTTCAACTCCATTCATGGTGGAGGGAGACATGCAGGGCGCTGTGTGGCAAAATAGTCCCCAAAGAAAACTCATTATTCCAGATTTTCCACTGTTTTCCATCCTCAACATTCCATATAAGCTCAGAAGACTCGTGTAGGTTCTCTGGTGGTTCTGGATGGTAAATAAAGTGTCTATATCTGTGTTGTAGTCATGGCGACGCCTGGTTCTTCATGAGGTCACCCTGGTAGGTCGACATGGTAAACTCTGCCCAGTTTACAGAGCAGTAAAGTTTATCTGCAGGTATGTGATACACCTGTTTACTGTACCGCAGCAGGTCTGCTTAAACTCTGACTCTGGCTGAGATTAACGAGCCTGTTAAAGAGAAACGACGCATTTTTTAAGGGAACATTTCGGTTTTAATAAAATACAAACAAGCTGATCTAGAAATGCTGCGGGTTTTGCCTTCAAGCTACTATTAAACACACACACACACACACACACACACACACACACACACACCTTCTGAGCTGCTTCTCCTTCTGGGTGGTGGGGGGTGCTGGAGCCTATCTCAGCTGTCATTGGGCGAAAGGCAGGATACACCCTGGACAGGTCGCCAGTCCATCGCAGGGCAGTTGTAATAAACACACACAATAAAAGAGAGAGAACCTTAAGGCTGAAGGGAACAGTGATGTTTAGAACCAAGAGTTTCATATAGAACCATTTCACGCTTGAATGTTCTTTGCATGGTGGAGTGGTTCGTAAACTGATGAGCAGTGTGCTGTATATGGTTTTACATACACCGGTCATGCAGGACATTCTGACCACCTCCCTGTTTCTGCGCTCATTGTCCACTTTATCAGCTCCACTGACCGTATAGCTGCACTCTGTAGTTCTACAGTTACAGACTGTAGTCCATCTGTTTCTCTGATACTCTGTTACCCTGTTCTTCAGTGGTCAGGACCCCCATGGACCCTCACAGAGCAGGTACTGTTTGGGTGGTGGGTCATTCTCAGCACTGACGTAACACTGACGTGGTGGTGGTGTGTTAGTGTGTGTTGTGCTGGTGCGAGTGGATCAGACACAGCAGCGCTGCTGGAGTTTTTAAACACTGTGTCCACTCACTGTCCACTCTATTAGACACTCCTTCCTTGTCGGTCCACCTTGTAGATGTAAAGTCAGAGACGACAGCTCATCTGCTGCTGCACAGTTTGTGTTGGTCATCCTCTAGTCCTTCATCAGTGGTCACAGGACGCCGCCCACAGGACGCCGCCCACAGGACGCCGCCCACAGGACGCCGCCCACAGGACGCCGCCCACAGGACGCCGCCCACAGGACGCTGCTGGCTGGATATTTTTGGTTGGTGGACTGTTCTCAGTCCAGCAGCGACACTGAGGTTTTTAAAAACTCCAGCAGCACTGCTGTGTCTGATCCACTCGTACCAGCACAACACACACTAACACACCACCACCACGTCAGTGTCACTGCAGTGCTGAGAATGACCCACCACCCAAACAGTACCTGCTCTGTGAGGGTCCATGGGGGTCCTGACCACTGAAGAACAGGGTGATAATAAATAACTGCCCCCTCTTTGAAGGCGTCTGATCCCTAAATGTAACTAAAGCCCAGCAGTGAGGAGCTGAACTTTCCCCTCCTCTGCTGTCCCTGCAGACGGGCAGGGTCGCCTACAGAGCGGCGCCAGTAGCCGTTAATGAAGTGATGCTCTTTTATTTGCAGCCGTGGTTTCGTCCTGGCTGGTCTTTCATTTGACGACCTTACCTTGTTGTTTGTGTTGCAGGCGAGGGCTCAACCCGCCGCACAGAGTGAAGTCCATCTCCATGACCACCTTCACGCAGCAGGAGATCGAGTTCTTACAGAAGCACAGCAATGAGGTAGCGTGCGCTGTTAGGGGTGCAGAGCTCATCAGTATGAAGGTGGAGGTTCAGCTGCTCTCGGTTTGGAGTGTTACCATGGATTTTACTAGATTGTGTTGATATCCTATAACATGCTGACCCATTTTATCCTGGTGGAGTCATGAGGTTATGATATTTTTCTTATTCTGTGACACGTCTTTAACATTGTGTCAGGTGTGTTTCGTGTAAGCTGCCTGGGTTTCTCTTTTATCTAGAAAACAAAGGTTCTGTCCTCAAAGTCCGACTCTGACGTTGGCTTTGTTCACGCTGCGGGTAAAAGCGGCCCAAATCAGATTTTTTCCATCGTGTGTGTGTGTGTGTGTGTGTGTGTGTGTGTGTGTGTGTGTGTGAACAGATAAACGCTGATTCTGATGTCTTCATTTCTAATTTGAGACGTCTTCACATGTGGCTCTTTCCTAAAGCCTGTAGGATTTCATGGGGCACCGAATTAAGAATCCATTCCTAATGGATCGTTTTCATTTTTTCCTGATGTGAAGCTTCCACACAGTTTCCTGAAGGGTCGTTTCCATCATTTCCTCAAGTGTTGTTTCCTAACGCTAGGATTTCATGATGTATTGAGTTTGAGTCGGCAGCGTCTGAGATGTTTAAACGCAGAGTTAGAAGAGAAAAACGTCTCCCAGTGAAAGCCACGTTTTACAGTAGGAATAAATGGAGCTCATTATGCTGGTAGTGAACTACGCTGCCTGATCAGCCGCCTCAGAACCAGAGAAACGGACCTTAAACAGAAGTCAGGACCCTGCTGGGGTTCATCCTAAAGTTAGGACAGGATTCAGGAGGTTTAGTTAGGATGTCTGCATCATGCTGTTTTATCTGGAGATCAGATTTCAGAGTGAAGAAGTTTCTGTAAAATGGCTTTTTTTAACTAACTGACTCTCTACGTAGTCTCTCTCTCTCTCTCTCTCTCTCTCTCTCTCTCTCTCTCTCTCTCTCTCTCTCTCTCTCTCTCTCTCTCTCTCTCTCATGCTCTATTTTCTGTATACAGGTGTGTAAACACATCTGGCTCGGGCTGTATGATGACCGGAGCTCCGCCGTTCCGGACTTCCGCGAGCCTCAGAAAGTGAAGGAGTTCCTCCAGGAGAAATATGAGAAGAAGAGATGGTGAGGAGAACTTTTCTCTCTTTTAGAGCTGCAGCTGGTTTAGACTTTGCATTTACACAGCACTTTCGTCTCCTTCACCTTCCGCTGCTGATTAAACTGGGTTTAGCCCAAGTTAGTTTCACAGGCCGGACGTCTGTCTATGGGCAGAAAGTCTGGTCGCTTTTGTTGTTTGGCTTGACCAAGATCTCTGATCGAGTAGTGCTGCAGTGGAGAGGAGTGGGTTTGGTTCCCCGTCAGAAAAGCTCTTCTGTACAGCTGTAAGTAAAGTAGGTTTCATAGTTTTGATAGTCATCTATCTCGTTCCGCATTCGAGGAGCTCACGCTTCCAGTTTTCCCTCTTGTTCCTGTTGAATAGACCCTCGTGTTCGGATAAATGCGATTTATATACTCCTGCTGTACGAAAAAGGCTGCTTCACTGCCAGCTTGAGCCTTTTGTTCATGAGCTTTGCAGCTGCATTCAGCTTACGTCGTACAGTATCAGTGGTGTTGGTGTCGGCGAACCTTTGGCAGCCGCTTGCTGATGGTGCTAGCCTGTGTCTAGCCTGGCAAGCTCCTGATGATTGTGAGCGCTTTATAGTGAATAATTAATATCAGATGCTCCAAGTGCAAGCTGACGGTCTGGAGCTGGACCTGAGCTGATATCGAGACAGGATCGGGATGTAATGGAATGTGTTGGGAATTTATATTCAGAAACTTATTAACTTTATTCAGTACTAGATGCGTCTCATGAAGGCCGTATTGAGAATAGTCACTTTGATTTT
>NC_051229.1:1927488-2047488 GCF_015220715.1 Pygocentrus nattereri
TGGACATCAAGCAGGAATGGGAAAGAATTCCACCTACAAAGCTTCAACAATCAGTGTCCTCAGTTCCCAAAGGCTTATTGAGTGTTAAAGGAAAGGTGATGTAACTCAGTGGGAAACACACCCCTGTCCCAACTTCTCTGGAACGTGTTGCAGGCATGAAATTCAAATTGAGGGAATATTTGCAAAAAACAACAAAGTTTATCTGTTTGAACATTAAATATCTCGTCTTTGTAGTGAATTCAATTGATTATAGGTTGAAAAGGATTTGCAGATCATCGTTTTCTGTTTTTATTTGTTTTACACAATAATACACTAATAATTCTTAATCTGATCGAATCGTGAGGTCAGGAATGTTCACCTCTAACTTGAAAGCGTATATTTGGATTTGTGTTGCGTTTCTGGTCTGTTTGTAAAGGAGGAAGTGTGTCGGTGCCCCCACTGCCCAGCATGCCACTGCCCACTGCTCCGCCCGGCGTTTCTGGGCAGGACCGCTACGCCGCTCTGGCTGAGCTGGACAGCGCCCTCAGCTCGACCCATAAAGCTTCACAGGGGTGAGATTCTCCATTCTGGTTACCGCCTGATCTTCTGCAGGTGTAGTACTGAGTCTGTACCCACAGAGGGCGCTGCTCACTGCTCTTTTCCTTTTTCTTTCATTTACTTGTTTGTTTTGCTGTTTTATTACTTTTTTGTTTGTTTTTATTTACAGAAATGTTTTACGTTTTGCCACATACTGTATTATAAGCAATATGTTGCTCGTTATCTCCTTTATTTGAAAATTTCATTTAAGATGTTCATCTGGCCAGAAAGTGTTTATTTATCCAGAAAATCATCTTCATTAGAATAAATACAAATAAATGAAGGCAATAATTAGCAACTGAGTGCAAGTCAGTGTGTCTGACTAATCGTTACCCAGCTGTCTTTGTAATGAAGCCCAGTGTTTAGTCGTCTCCCAGTACTTGGCTCGGTCAGTCGGTACTTGAGGGCAGAATGCAAGGACTGCCCAAACAAAGAGTCTCACTGAACTGTAAACGAAATTCACCAAACAGGCAAATTTACAGAAATGCACATTAATAAACATCGACCATGCAAATATAAATAATTATACGAAAAAAGATTATTATTAATAATAATAATAATAATAATAATAATAATAATAATAATAATATCATCGTCATCATCAGTACCGCTTTCTGAAAAGGTGTACTCAGTATGTTTTGTCTCTTTTTCCACGTGAAGTGTGTTTGATGCTGTGCCGGGGCCTGCAGCAGCTCCGCCTCAGCCAGTACTACCCAGCATGCAACAGGGTTTTACAGGTGAGGCATGTTCTGATGTGTGGTAGTTGTGCTTTTTAGGCCTTTTCATATTGGTGTATGAAACTAGTGCTGTGAGACCGTATTTCCCTTCCCACTTCCTTCTATTCCTTCTCACGCGCACTTGGGGTTTTACAGCAGGACGGTGATCAAGCGTGAGCCGCAAGGCGAAAGACAAATAAACAAAATTTAAGGTTTTGGAGTGGCGAGAGTCAAAGTCCTGACTCGAACCCCAGCTCAAGACCTTAAACGGTCAGTTCATGCTTGAAAACCCTCCAGCGTAGACAAATTCGAGCGGTTCTGCGAAGCAGAGCGGAACACAATTATCCGTGGTGTTTTATGTTGTATTAAAATGAGTTGGAATGAAATGTGACAAAATAGCAAAGCTGGAAGGAATTGGGGGCAAATAGTTTTTCACAGCGCTGTGTAGGTATGCGTGCGTACATACGTAAATAAATATTTGTTTTTGATTTTTGGGGTAGCTGCACCTTCCACAAATCCGTTCTTGGCTTCCGGGATGGCTCCAGAGCCGATGTCTACCAACCCGTTCCAGACCAACGGTAGATCTTCAGCTTCAGGTTGACCGCAGCTTCAGTCCCGCCCCCCCTGACTGCCCCGTTCTGTGTAGGCGCGAGACGGAATGAAACGCAGGGTCTGTGTTTCCTCTCTTTCAGGCTCCATGAGCATGCCGGCTGGTTTTGGGAACACGCCCAGTTACTGCCTGCCCACCAGCTTCAGCGGGACGTTCCAGCAGCCCTTCCCTGGCCAGGGACCCTTCCAACCTCTCCCCCCCGCCGCCTACACGCAGCCCAACGGTACCAGTTTAAGGAATATTTCGGTGCTTTTCACCCTCATCTGTATATTTCACACCTGTGAAAGGTAGAAGTGGCCCAGGTCAGATTTTTTTTCCATCATGTGACACAGATGCGTGTCTGTGTGAACAGATAAACGCTGAATCTGAGATTTTCAGTTCTGATTTGAGACGCTTTCATATGCGGCACTGAAATCCGATCCGTATCCGTTCTGTGGTGGCGCGTCTCCGTCTGAACAGCCAGATCGGAATTCATGCTTTTACACCAGTCCAGCTCCACATTCGTCATAGTTTCGTGCTGCTGAGACTCAAACATTTAGGCTGATGTTTGTGTACAAAAAAATCATAACAGATTAATCCAGAACCCTTCGTGTTTAAGGAGATTTAGACAGAAATGGAGAGAACGCGGCCGCCGGAGAACCGCCGGGGAACTGCCGGAGAACGCGGCCCCATCGCCGAACAGTTAAAAGTCTGAAAGTTTAAAGAATCTGAAAATGTGAACCAAAGAAGTGACCGCGCCTTTTTACGGCTCCAACACATTCTGGGTGATGAGCCCAGCGGTCAGTCAGTGAAGCTTCATGGCTCCTGTGATGCTGGCGAAGATGAAGCGGATCCTCCGGGAGCGACTGGCGTCCGTTGGCAGTTGTGATTGTTTACCTCCGGATGAGCCGTGAAGCAGCGTAACTGTCTGTTCTTCTGAGCGTGCGGCTCAGTTTAGGAGCTGATCTGTTCATACGGATCACATGTAAAAGATCATCTGAACAGCCAAAGAAAAAAATCGTATTTGGTGGGGAAAATCGGATTCGGGCCACTTTTACCTGCTGTGTGACCGAAGCCTTAGAGTCGAAGTCAGTGGACGGTTGCTAAATCCAGCCGTTTCACATTTATACAAAACGAGGTTTTTTTTTCGTGATTTCTTCAGCTGCGTGTATTTCTGAAGAAGCTGTAGATGAGTGGAGCTGGTTCTCTTCAGAGATGTGGCTGTGAAATGTCATGCATCCTTGTTGACCTTGAGGGGAAATGACCTGATTGCCATGGAAACTAGAAACCGTGCGAGAAGGCAAAAATAGCCAGAACGCCGGTTTGACTTTGTTGCTTCAGTGTTGTAAAGTTCATAACTGTGGACAGTTTTCAGTCTCGGTCTTCTGCAAGGCTGGAGTTCAGCGTCTGCCCATTGCCTTCCGTTACAGTGGGTTTGAAGTGGGTGGTCTGTTCTTTCGTTTACGGCCGACACTGCGTTGGTCTTTGAGGGGAAATTTGTGTAACTTTAGCAAAAACACTGACATCATGTACGCACAACAAATAGGCACATCGTTACACCTTCACACACGCGCTTTAAAAAAAATAAAAAGGCTTTTTCCAAGGGTTCTTTAGTAAAGAAGAAGGTTCTTTACAGAACCATGAACACTCAAAATACCCTTTAGTCATGCAAAGGGTTGTTTGATTTGTGAAAGTGTTCGTCAGGTTGATGGAGAATGTGTAGATGTTTCCATATAAAACCTTTTTGAAAAGGTTCTGCATGGCACCAAAATGGGTTCGTCTTGTTACAAGCTTGACATTGTGTCACTGGGACGTCCCACTGGGGCAGTAACAGGCGTGGGGGTTATTTCTCTGTCTCTCTGGTCGTATTCTGGTCTGATAGGACTGCAGTTCAGATCTGACCACGTTAACGTCGGCTCTGAACCCCGTCGTCTTTCTCCAGAACGCTTCTGATTTGATTATACCTCCGATATCTCGTCACGTAACGACGCGAGAAGCCCGGTTCTGAAGGCTTTAGTTTCTGCTGCCGTCATCACGTCGGTGGGGCTGGATCGTCACGTCGGTCCGAGGATGAGCCAGAGGCACTAGGCCTTGGAGCAGGTGTAGCTGGATGTATTGGGAGCGCTGGACCACACTTTAAAGTAATCAGATTCTTCTTTGTTCTGCCCCAAAGTATCTAAATGTAGAGTTGTAAGCTGAAAGTTCTGAGGAGCCTCGTAACACACACCTCCTCCATAGCTTGCTCCCCCCACGCCCCGTGGGGGTTATTTCTATTTCCAGTAAAGATCTGGTTCTAATAATCTCCTGGATGCCCTGAGATTTGAGTGGTGTGGCAAATCTTGTGTATCAAGTTGTCATTCATGCTGAAGCTTTATGAAGATCTGATCACAAACTGGCTCTTTAATTGTATCCTGTAGGTGGATTTCCTGCTTATGGCCAGGCCAAACCTCCAATGACCTACGGTCAGCCTGCTATGTCCAGCAACCCATTTATGGTGAGCCAGAAACTTTACACATCATGCATGATCAAATCAGACCGTCTGACCATTTAGTCCTGCTGCTTTGATTTGTGACAAATTAAAGAAGCATTAATGAATTGCAAAGTATAAATTGTTCATTTAAAAGTTTAATTTAAAATGTACCAGTATTAAAACTGTACAGGGTGATTCCAGATTTGTCTGATTTCAAAGTGCTTGATTTCACTATAAATCATTCCAGATCAGTGCAGTGAGCTGTAAACGGTGTAAATGAGCATAAAGTTTATTATGTAGTTCTACAAGGTCTCAGTCTGAACCTCCTCCAGCTGTACGGACGACATCAACACATCAACACCACAGACATCAACACCACAGACTGGACTGAGCGTGTCGGGCGTCGCCGCTCTCACGGCTCTTTCAGTGGGATATCGGAGATCATCCAGTACTGTGGAACCAGCGCCGAACGCTCTGAGCTGCTGGAGCTTCACTGCTGATGAAAATCCCGCTGCTCAGTTCTGACGGATTCACTCTGATTGACGTGGAGAACGCAGAACGTTCTGCTCAGGGGTCTCATCTCCTCTCAGGCTGAAGGAGCCGGTCAGAAACTCTATGACCCCCTCTTACAGCTGGAGTGTGATTGGTTCCTCGGCGCCTCACGGTTGTTAAAATATGGCGCTTTGAGATCAGACGAGTCATTCTGTATTTTATCTGGTAGAAAATACGTTTTTACTAGTGATTGAGTTCTTACTGGCGAATATTAAATTCTTACTGGTGAAAATTCACTTATAACTCTGTCTATGAAGGATTAAGATCTTTTGATTAGTGAAGAGGGCACACTTGTCTTCTCTCTCTTTCTGGGTGGGCAGGATTGCCCCCATCTACCCCATCACTCAGCGCAGTGCTATCCAGCTTGGGCGTCTTTTCAGCTGCTGTAGCAGAGCTGGTGGTTTAGGCCTCAGCTTACTTACTGCACAGCAAACATCTGGAGCGTTGAGCGATGCCGAAAGCAGCTTTGCGAGCTTACAGGCTCGATGCTTTCTGCAGTTCCGTGTTGCCTGTTGCGGATGCTCCACTAACGCAGGTGATGCTATGACAGTTTATCACTGTTCTAACTGTGTAGTCCAGAATACAGCGGCTATTTAAGGTGGAGCGGGAAAATTCAAACATGAAGCCTTGTCTAAATATAAGAACCTGTATAAACCTTTGGTGCTTGATACCAGTCAGTACATGGGGCAGTCATGGGCTGGCGGTTAGGGAACTGGCCGCTGGTTCAGTCCCCAGCAGTCCATGACTGAAGTGCCCCAGAGCTGACAGCACAGGATTAAGGTGTCCTTGATCAAGACACCTAACCCCCAACTGCTCCCTGGGTGCTGCGGATAGGGCTGCCCACCGCTCCGGTTCCGTTCGGCCAGCTGCCATATACACGACACGGCAAACAAAGCCTCTCACGCCATCTGCGGTTGGTCGATTTCTCCACAATTACACCATATCGTTCACTGAAGCCAGGAGAGTGTTGTCTCTGCAAGAAGCCTGAGGCCTTCAGCTTTCGCCTCTGAGTGCGTTCAGCAGTCCGATGACGTGTTGCCGGCTGTTTGAAATGATCCCGTTGAGCTTCACGGGACCCTGAGGAAGCCTGTGTTCTCTTTCACCCTCCTGGCGCTGGTAGTACCATCTCCTGACTACAGGGTGCAGTTGAATGTGTCTAAATTGGGAAAAATCCTCTCAGCCCTTCGTGTTCTTTTTTGTTTTATTCTCAGTGCCACTGATCCAAAAACAAATCAGTTGCCAAAATCTTAGTGTCACCCATCAGACAGCACTAACACCTTTTCCTTTGAATTCACACTCGCTCTCTCGCTCTCGCTCTCTCGCTCTCGCTCTCTCTGTCTCGCTCTCTCTGTCTCGCTCTCTCTGTCTCGCTCTCTCTGTCTCGCTCTCTCGCTCTCGCTCTCTCTGTCTCGCTCTCTCGGTCTCGCTCTCTACTACTAACATTTTATCCTTTAAAGAAAATAAACGCGATGATTTCTTTAGAGACGTGCAACATCAGGTTGACCCCAATGATCATAGGAAGGTTAACACATTCATACAAGCGAGGCAGCACCAGTGAGGTTTGGAGTTTATTTCCTCACCTTTCGGTGCAAAAATAAAAAAAACGATATAAACGGGAATATATTTGAGAAAGCTGATCATAATTAATAGCACATTCTTGTGAAAAAGACTGTCTGGGGCCGCCCTACTGGTTACCACAAGCAAGAAAAGTTAACGTACAGACATCTGTAGCTTTTTGTTTGATATGCAGTGGGGTCCAAAAGTCAGCGACACTGGATGAAATGAATAATCGCATTATTTTCTAATTAATTGTGAATATCAGCACAACAATTTTAAGTGAAAAGTAGAATCTTGAGCATTTGGTGGAGTTTCCCTCTTCTGCTTCAGTGGCAGTTGGCACTCGAGCTGCCTGAGCTCCACATGTTTGTGTAAAAGTGTCTGACCTGCAGATCAGATTCAGCTGAGAGTCTCAACGCGAGCTTCACTGGAAGAGATCAGGCTAAACGAACGCTGAGCTTTCTGTCTGCTCTTGTCGTTTTTCAGTTTTTGACATATCTTGAAAAGATCTCCTGTCCTTTGTGTTGTGTGTAAATTTCATGATGACTGGACCAAAAGAAACGACCCAGAAGGACTTGCTGTAACGTCTGGTTCCATTGGCTTGCATTAAAAGTAAAGCAGGTTTTTTCTTTCTTCGGTAAACTTGCCACTTTGAAGATACGAGGTTTTGTTCCAACAGCAGCGATTTGGTTCATCGTAGTCGAGTCAGGTTTCAAGACTCAAGTTTAGCAGTCTCGGCCTCGACCTCATTTGGAGTCATGTCTCGGTCTTGGGGTTAAAGTGGACTCCAGAGACCAGCCCAGTGCGATGCCTCCATCTGAGGGAACTGGAAGCTGAATTATTAATGAATATCAGCCAGATTAAAACGCCTCTCTGTCTCTGTTGTACATTAGAGATGACAGAGGGCAGAAATCCATTTCAAACCCTTCCTGAATCCGTAGAGTTCCAACTCGTCACGAGATCCTGCGAGACTCCTATCCGGAGTTATAAGCCTGTGAAGAGGGGCTGAGATGCATGCTGGTGCTGCTAAGCTAATGTGTTGACTGCTGGACTTAATTTATTAAAAAGGTGAGAAATAAGTAAATAAATCAGATCATCTCTTTAGCTCCACCCTTCATTTATTAAATTTCCACTCACAACTGGAGTTCAGCAACTGCTGAAAAGCTCCAGAGAAAACGTCGCTCCTACCACCCACCTGGAAGACCCGGTCAACCCCAGAACTGCCCCCATCAGATAAACAGCACTGTAAGCTTTGATCTCTGAGAGAGAGGAGAAGATCAAGCTGCTTCAGATCTGAAAACATCCACAGGTGTTTCTGTCCATCCTTCCACTGTGAGAAGACCACTCAGCGCTGTGGGTCTGAAAGGACGTGTAGCTGATCAAGAAGAACCTCACTGAGAAAAGGAGACGGACACATCAAACAAAGAAGCTGGACAATGGACTGACCACCCCAGAGTCCAGACCTCAGCACCACTGAATGTGTTTGATTAGTTCAGAAAATCATCAACCGGCTTCTTAACCTGCATTCACGCCGCCAAAGCAGCTGGAGGTCATTCGTTTTCAGTGAGAGCTGTGATCCAGGATGACAGGATCCAGCGCAAACGTTGGCGAGAAAGTTGAGTGGCGTTTAACCAGTAGGACCTGAGCGTTGGCGTAAATAAGCGCGTGCCTCGCTGCTCTCTGTGAAAGCGATCGCTCCGTTTTTGGGTCCTAGTAACTGTTCCTGCTGTAGCTGGAATAATAGCAGCAGTGCTCTCACTGCAAATGGACAGTAAAAAGACCAAATCACAGACTGACCGCACAGACTGACCGCACAGACGCAGGGATCCAATAAAAATAAACACAGGCGATTCCAGCGTTTTATTTTAGTGGGTGCGCCTCTGATTTGTGCTTTGTCAGTGAAACCATGGCAACCAACTGTCCACTCAGGTTCAGAAACGGCCACAGCGATGAGCGGCCAGCAATTTGGGCACCAAGAGGCGAAAAGTCGCTGCCGGTGTGGACGAAGGGTAAGACTAAACTTTGGAGGCGTGTCTGCAGATTTCTTTGAGAAACTGAGTCTCCTGATTGAACTGAATGACCGTTTTTACTGGAGAATACATGAAGATGATCTCTGACTTTTGTCCAGTGTTGTAATTACACCGATCAGGCAAAACTGACCACCTCCCTGTTTCTACGCTCACTGTCCACTTTATCAGCTCCACTTACTGTATAGCTGCACTCTGTAGTTCTACAGTTACAGACTGTAGTCCATCTGTTTCTCTGATACTCTGTTACCCTGTTCTTCAGTGGTCAGGACCCCCATGGACCCTCACAGAGCAGGTACTGTTTGGGTGGTGGGTCATTCTCAGCACTGCAGTAACACTGACATGGTGGTAGTGTGTTAGTGTGTGTTGTGCTGGTGTGAGTGGATCAGACACAGCAGTGCTGCTGGAGTTTTTAAACACCTCAGTGTTGCTGCTGGACTGAAAGTCCAACAACCAAAAATATCTGGCCAACAGCGTCCTGTGGGCAGCGTCCTGTGGGCAGCGTCCTGTGGGCAGCGTCCTGTGGGCAGCGTCCTGTGACCACTGATGAAGGACTAGAGGATGATGGCAGCAGATGAGCTGTCGTCTCTGACTTTACATCTACAAGGTGGACCGGCAAGGTAGGAGTGTCTGATAGAGTGGACACAGCGTTTTAATACAGTACCTGCTCTGTGAGGGTCCATGGGGGTCCTGACCACTGAAGAACAGGGTAACAGAGTATCAGAGAAACAGATGGACTACAGTCTGTAACTGTAGATCTACAGAGTGCAGCTATACAGTAAGTGGAGCCGATAAAGTGGACAGTGAGCGTAGAAACGGGGAGGTGGTCAGGACGTTCTGCCTGATTGATGTATATTATTATATTGATTGAATGATTAATGACTGCAGATGTTTTTGTCTTCCAGAGTGGAGCTCCAGCCGGACCGTATCCTACAGGAGGATCCTCCACCAACCCGTTCCTCTAAACTCGCCCTCACCGCTCCGCAGCGCTGCACACACACGGTTTTATATTCACTGCGCTGAGCGTTTGGCCGTTATAGAGTAGGAGATGTGGAGATGCAGAAGTTTCCTTCACCTCACCCTCGTCTGTGTGTCCAGGAACAAAAAAAAAGCGCAAAAATCTGGAGGAAAAAAAAACTCCACGAGATTTACACCGCCGGTCAGAAGTTTGGGGATGCCAGGCCTTCTTTGTCATACTTCAGCTCTGAGCTGATGTTTTGTGTATATTTATCTTCTCAGCTGCATCTTCATCGGAGTATCGCCTTGGTATGAATGATGACTAGTTAAAAGCTCACATTGAAGCTCTTTTGGTCCAGCGTTGGTTTAAACACCTGAAGGCTTTGAGTGCTGGTCAGTGACGTCATAACAAGTGGGATAAAGTGGGCGTGGCCTTTGGCTTTATTCCCAAACTAGCACTGTCACTAATATTAACGCGAATATTTACACGTGTGATACTGTTTACATCAAATAAACCTGATTAGGCTTCAGTGTCATCACATTAATGTCCTTATATGGCGACTGACGGATGTAAAGAAAACGTTCAAATTGGTCAGACCATATGGCTAAAATTAGTTTTTATCACTTAATTTTGTTGTTTATCATTAAATTCAGTGGTACCTCTTCATAATAACAGGCCCTAATAAACAGCAACTTGAATGAGATCCAATGATGATGTAATAGAACCTTTTACTAATGTATATGTAACTATTTGAGGTGTGGACCGTTCACGTAGTGACACAATCGCTGATTCTTTTGAATTGTAGAAATCTTATTATTGTAGTTGAATAATGATTAAATTGCTAAGCATAATTCATAAATGACGCAACTTGAAATATTAAACACTTGGCTGCATGAAAACAGTTCATAGGAATTATAAATTAATGGTCTGTGTTCAGTTTCTGAGGCATAAACTTTTGAATGCTTAATGATCGTTAAAGCTGCACTATGTAAGATCTGAATGAAGTGTCATCGCCGAGTGAGGAGAATAAAACCAGGCTGAAATGTGCTGCTGCTGCTTTGTGTCGCCCTGTAAAGCCAGAAATAATCATTTAAAAGTCTTTTTCAAACACATCGTATGTCTTTGGGTATTAACGTCACACACAGACTCAAAAAGAAGGTCCGGCTCGATGTTTCGGCCTTAAATGATCTCAAAATTGACATCAGGCTGATGAAGATGTGATGAATATAGTAGACAATTCGCTCACATCCTCAGAAGACGCTCCTTCACCAAGTTTAGACCGAGTTCTCCTCAATCGTTAGACTCATCCAGTCGGGGCTGAGGTACAAACCACAAAAAAAAAAAATCTTGCAGTTACACATTTCCACCAGAGAGGTCTCCAAATCCCCAAACCTGGCATAGTGCAGCTTTAAGTGGTCAATACTTAAACATGAATCAGGCTCCTCTCGTATTTTTATGAAGATATACTATATTACCTGTTACACTGTAGTGCTTTGATTATTGGTGTCACTGAGTGAATGGTTAAAAATGAACATTTATTAATGATCATAATTATTAACCGTCTTTAACCAAGGTTTGGCTTTTTTCCACACACAACTGCTGATTTTGGAAGAAACAGTAGGAAGTCAGAATTTCACTGTAAATAAAAGTTCAAAAGTTGCATGTAGTCAGAAAAATCATGTCATCATACGATCATCCAAAGTGTAACTATAGAAAATTTCATCGTGTACTTCTGCCTAATTTTACTCTAAACAAAACACTGTATTTAAAGTCATTGTGGAGCTGGTGTCCCCAGACTTTTGACAGGCAGCGTATGGCTTTGACTCAGTAAGTAATGTTTTTACGCCTAGAAGTTAAGCTCCTCGTGCATATCGATATTTGTAATCTTTTTAAATGCGTTATTTACGGTTAGAGAGTGATGAGAAGTGGACAGGGAAGTGGTCAGTTAGAGACACTGTGAACACGCTGACTGAGATTTGTGCTTTTGTAACGGCTGAAACCAAAACAGGAGGAATGTGAGGTGCTGGTTTCCCTGTGGAGGAGACGAAGATGGGAAGTAGGGCCCGACCGACGTTACCCATACCCAGTTTCAGAAGCTTCAGGTTCTGTTAACATCCACTTAAACCAGGGGTCAGCAACCTGCGGCTCTTTTACTGCCCTGTCGTGGCTCCACAGCTGAATCAGATCAGTAGGTAATAATAAAATAATCCTCCTCTACAGTAAAATAAAGCTCTGCTGATCCTTCAACACAGTTTAACAGTAAATGGTCTTAAACGCTGGAGTTAATGTAGAACTGCTGATTCACCCTTTAACCCTGAAGACCAGCGCAGACGGCTGGTCACCATAGCAACACAGACGACAGTCTCGCCCAGCTAGTAGCTATGAAACCGCAACGAGAGAGATTTAAGACGAACATCGATAATTTGGAGACGAAGGGACTGATTAGTGTTTATAATCAGTCCAGCTGGTTTGCTGATACGTTTAATCTGCAACGAGAAACTGAAATGCTAAAAAAATCGCAAAGCTTCGTGTTCGAATTGCCCGTTCCACCTTAAATGGTGCGTGAGGCGCTGGAATGCAACAGCTGCACCATTTAAGGTGGAACGGGACAATTCGAACAGGATGCTGGCGAATGAGAAGCGACTTCAGCCTCATAAAAACTTGAACGTTGAGACATCTTACGAGAAACTGTTTCACTTTTGAGGAAAAGTTTCCTGCTGGAGATGCGAGAAAAGCGGCTATAGCTGAGCTGAAGCTTAAAGCAGAGCGGAGTCCGCCTGGATTGAGGTTGTAGTGTATTTGTTAGTCTATACTACGACATCAGCGCATCCCGAGACACGTTTACAGCCAAGACGCTAAAACGCTACTTCAGTAAAATGGACATAAAAGGTTGCGGCTCTTAAGATGGATTGATTTTGGTTGAAAGGATAAAATTGCTCCTCAAGATTTGGGGTGCAACCCCTGACCTAAACCGTCTTATATGGTCTAACGATCGCGTTAGTTGAGCTGTGCTTCACTGACTCTTACGGTTTTAGGGTGTCGACGGTGTAGCGTCACATAATCGTCATTTCTAAATGGTCACGTTTCTTAAAGGGTCCATGTCGTATCAGTTATTTCCTTATAAAATAACGTCCATGTGCAAAATGTCTCAAAACCCAGCACAAGAGCCTGGCTCCGCCCACTCACCCTGAAGTTATAAGGAGTGTTATAAGGAGCCTGGATTGCTTTTTCAATGAGGGTGGCCAATCAGAACAGAGCTCGTTTACATACATCAGTCTGAAAGGCACAGCCTGTTTAATTCTAAGGAATAAAGAGAGGTTGAATGAGGCACAGATGTTATAAGTGGACCTTAATGAGAGAATATGGGCCCTTAAGGTCAGTTGAACAGCAGAGAAAAGATGAAGATCTTTGGGGTTTTTAGACATTTTTCGCATTTGATCTTCATCTTCATTATAATGTAACACAACAAGCTGCTTCAAAGCAACATTTCGAGTTTTGTCACCAGGATTTTCGCTGATTAAGTCTTGCGTGACCTCACATGTGAGGCGAGGGTCGGTCGGGCCCTGGCAGGCGTGTCCGGCACATCAGCAGGAGGTCAGTAGTTCCGAGCCGATGAAGTTTTATATGATCTGCTTTGGAAGCTTTTAGTTGCAGAAGCAGGTTTGGCCTGTGCTCTTCCTCAGTCCATGGGTTTTTCGACTGGACCTGCGTCGGATTTACCGTCATGAGTGAATAAGTTAACGTGTACATATATAAATACATGTATAAAAAATATTAAAGCTTTTTAACTACTGTACCCAACACGCTCCGGTCTCTTCTTCAGCCTTAGAGTCAATAAAAAGGAGAATTCCATTAAAACGTGAGTGGATTCGGCGCTGCGGCTGCTTTTACTGCATTTTCTTGTCACTGGAGGTTCAGATGTTCATCCTTTGTGCTTGAGAGAATCTTTGGAGGATGGAAAATGAATTTCTGACTAAAATTAGTGTCGATGGTAAAGAATTCGCTTTTCTTGGGAAGGCCTGGAAGCTGAATTCATTTCTTTCTTTATGTGTGATTCTTTGGTTTATCAGTGTGTGTGTATATATAGCAGCATGCCCATAAATATTTGGACGCAGACAAATTTATCCTGATTTTACCTGCCTGCACTCTTAACAAATGGCTTTTTGGGGGTTAGAACTAGAACTGTGAACGCTCAAAGAACATGAGCATGTTTAAATGGTTCTTCATGATGGAGAACGTGTTCTGTATGGCACCAGAAAGGCTTCTTGTTACAAGCTGAACATCATACCAACAGTTCAGATTGATGGAGAGTGTGTCCTAGATGGCTCTGACTCATTGAACATGGTTCTGGGTAGCACCAAAAAGGGTTCTGCTATTGTTACGGTGGCCGATCAAGCTTGAAACAAAAGAAGAACCCTTTTTTGGTGCCGTACAGAACCATACACAGCACGTTCTCCATGAATACGTTTCACCGTGCAGATGTTTTGAATGTTCATGGTTCAGTGTAGAACCACCGCCTATAAAGAACCCTTAAAGAGCCATCTGTATCAGAGTGTACAGCACACTGGACTTGAAATGTGAATAATAGTTGTGTAATATTTAGAATATTAAGCAAGAATATGATCTCAGTGCTTTCAGGGGCTCATTGGCTCTAATCTGTCAGATATCTTCACTGCTCTGAGTGTAAGTGGAGCGTTAACGTAGCCCCTCGTTAACTTCAGCAGACAACTTCATTGGACTGAACACGAATATCAAATTCTGAAAGTCTAATTCAAAACATTTCGGTTGTTAGACGTTCAGTAAGACCGGGCTGAAAATACTGAATATGGAAAAGATCTGTTTACTTTGTTTCTCTGCGAGTCCAGAGACTCCAGTATGAGGTTTCCTGCTCTTCCTTACACCAGCGGCCGAATTCCAGAAACCTTCTACCTTTTCGTCTGAAGTTCTGGTCCGACAGGAATCTCATCTCATCTTACAGCATCTTTTCTCAAGTTAGGAAATCTTAACTTACTTGATTTAAGTGGAGAATCAACTGTCATGTCTGTTACCTAGCAACCGACCATAGGTGCACAGCTGAAACGTAAACACGTAATCAAGCCGTTAGCTACTGTTACCGAGGTAAAGCAAGTCAAATAAAACTAAAGTGTGATAAACTGTTAGTAGTGAATGCTGTGAGAGCGCCTCCTGCTGCTAATCAGAGCGTCGCCACTCTTCAGTTTCAGTCTCCATTTCCCAAATGCTTTAACATTACTCCTCCTAATTAACAGGCACACGTTCAGCTCCGTCTCCTCATTATTCACCACCACTGGAACATTTAAGATTAAGTGACTCTTATTAGTCCCACAACAGGGAAATGTCACCTCCACATTTAACCCATCTGGGCAGTGAAACACCACATACACACACTAGGGGGCAGTGAGCACACTTGCCCAGAGCGGTGGGCAGCCCTATCCACAGCACCCGGGGAGCAGTTGGGGGTTAGGTGTCTTGATCAAGGACACCTCAGTCCTGTACTGTCAGCTCTGGGGAACAAACCAGCGACCGTCCAGTCACAGGGCTGGTTCCCTGACCTCCAGCCCACGTCTGCCCCTTTCATCATCAACATTAACACATGAGGGTAATCAGCGGGACGATGGAGCTCGTGGGCCGTATTACAGAGAATTCTTAAGTCTGAAATCATATCAGCTTTGTTGTCATGGCAACTTCAGATAAGACAGAAGCCATTACAGAACAGCAGCTCTTAAGTCTCTAATCTTATTTCCAGATAAGAGACGGTTTTACAGAAACATCCTAAGTCGCTAAAATGTCCTGAATATTTTTTTAACTTTAAGATGAGCTCCAGAGCGTCTTCACTTCTGTTTAACCGTCTGTTTCTATTGTTTTACACAGTGATGAGCAGCTCAGTTCACTGTAACCATAATGACGCTGCCGCCCCTCTGATCACCTTCCTGTGTTAATGTTGATGATGAAATATTACAGTGGTGATTACGTGTGTTTATTAGGAGGACTAACGTGCTAAGCGTGCTCGGCTAAAGCGTTTGGGAAATGGAGACTGAAACTGAAGAGTGGCGACGCTCTGATTAGCAGCAGGAGGCGCTCTCACAGCATTCACTACTTACAGTTTATCACACTTTAGTTTTATTTGACTTGCTTTACCTCGGTAACACTAGCTAACGTTAGCCGTCTGGCTAACTAGCTTGATTACGTATTTACGTGTAAGATGAGATGAGGTTCCTAAATGAAGCTCAGATTTGCGTCTGTAATACGAGTTTGTGAAAAATCTTATTGTGACCAAATTTAGTCGTAACTGGAGTTTCCATGACAACAAAGCAGATCAGATTTTCAGATCTAAGAATTTCATTTTTACACTGAAATTTTATTTGGCTCCAGAAAAAAACAAAACAAAACATCGTTTCACCTTGAAGCACTTTGGGGGTAGACCTCAACTGCAGCAAAGCTGGAAATAAAATGTGGATAAAGTGCATATTTCAACAAAAACGGCATTGTGTAAATGTTAAAACATAAGATAAGATGCCTTTATTGTCTTTGCACAGTGGACAACGAAATTGAGCAGCAGTCCAACGGCACTTTACACACAAGATAATAAACAGGGCTAAAATATATAAAGTGCAGATTTAAGAAAATGTTACAAAAACCTTAAATCTAAAGAAAAAGGCCTGTAAAACTATCTATTCTACACAGACAGACAGTCGACAGGTGACGTAGCAGTTAGTTATTGCACATTCCTGGAAGAGCTTATAGCTTATAGAGCTGTTAATATTCCACAGAAAGACTATAGATCCCACACTGGAGAGCAGGACAGGTGCAGTGGAACACTGGAACAGTGGGCAGTGTTCTCTGAGGTCAGTGCCAGTGCAGAGCTGTAGTGGTGCTCAGTCACTTCTACTGAGCTCAGTGTTCTGCAGAAAGTCCCAGTCAGTGTGTGTGTTTGGAAGTGTGCGCTTCCCGCACGGCTCTGGGGTGAAAGCTGTTTAAGTCTGTTTGTCCGGGATGGGATGGACCTAAAGCTTTTAATGTGAATGTTCTGTTGGATTATAGAAGAAATATATTATAGAATATATATGAACATATATAGCGCACTTATAGAAGAAATGACTGTTGTTGGTTTTTTTCTTTAATATTTTAATATTAAGTGAAAATGTGCAGTTTTATAATATCAGTCACTTCATTTGACTGAATGTGGAAAATTCCAGCATTTTGGCACAAATCCGTTGTTATGAGAAACGCCCGTGTGTGTGACGTCACCGGGCGACGGGCGTTGCAGCAAAACCAGGACTGCTGAACAGCAGAGGGCGCCCGCGAGCGAGTCCGCAATGAATGGGAGTGAATGGAGCCCAACGGCTAAAAGCGAACAGTTAAAATAGTCTCTAATCACTGAACCAGAACTTTCCTTTAATTTCACAAAGCAGGAGGATGAATTTCACCAAAAAACAAAGAAATTACAGAAATATCTCCTTTATTTCTACAGTAAACGGGTTTCAGGCAGCAGGAGGCGGGGCTTTACTGCTAGAGCGGGATGATTGATGGGTGAGCGGAGCAGCTCATTGGCTGTTCGCGCTCTGTGACGTCATGAATATACATGAGGCCCCATTTTAAGCTCTTAAATATAACAGCGGTGTTAAAATGTTTTACACTGATTCTGTTCTTTTACATTAAAAATGTTTCAGCATTTATAAACTGATTTTGCTCAAACGCTCCATATCAACCCATTCATTTTGGACTCGCTCGGCAGCGCCCCCTAGCGTCTGAATCGTTGCAGCGCGGGAATTCTCCTCTCTGATGGTACTAGACTCATATTGTCACTTCATAAAAGACGTGGAGTATTTAAAACCCTCCTCTTCCTCTTGTAATAATAAAAAAGGCTGTAAATACCTGGAACGTGTGTCCTGATTCTGGCATTTGGTGTAAATATGTGTTGTAATATTGCACTCTTGTGTCTTTTATGACTATTTTATATGATTTTAATATAGTTGCATATAATTTAACCTAATCTTAATGATCATGTCATATAATAATGTTTAATACATTATATTAATATTCATTAAAATATATATTTTACACATGCACATATTTATTTTTATTACATTGTGATGTATCTGTATTACATTTTTAAAATTGTTTATATTATATAGTCTATTATCATATATAATGCATTTATATATTCACATGTGAAATATGCCTCGTTGAATTATTATTATTATTATTATTATTATTATTGTCTGTTTAGTTGTTCCAGTCACGTTTTTCAGTTTATTTGTTTGTTTGTTTGTTTGTTTGTTTTTCCTCCCTCCGCCCTCTGGCTGTATTTTATTTGCCCAGAGTTTCAGTTTAATTCAAAATAAATAATAAGAGTCCCGGTTGCCTCCCTGCGTTTCCAGGACGACGCGGCGTTTCGCGTCGCCGTTGCCGTGACAACGAGACTCCAGCATGTCGGCGCTGCTGGGCGAGAGTCTGTTGGAGGTCAGCGCTCAGGGCCCCGCGCCCATGAAGGACTACTTCAGCCTCCAGGTCACTGGAACCGAGGTAGAGTGGAGCCTCATCAGCTCTGTCCACCTTCTTACACACCTCTGACCACCAGCACGGGCGGGTTTAGTCCCAGCGCGGTCGTTCGTCCACACGCGGGCGGCTTTAGCTTTAGCGCTGCTCTCTGTAGTTCTACAGTTACAGACTGTAGTCCATTTGTTTCTCTGATACTCTGTTACCCTGTTCTTCAGTGGTCAGGACCCCCATGGACCCTCACAGAGCAGGTACTGTTTGGGTGGTGGATCATTCTCAGCACTGCAGTAACACTGACGTGGTGGTGGTGTGTTAGTGTGTGTTGTGCTGGTCTGAGTGGATCAGACACAGCAGTGCTGCTGGAGTTTTTAAACACTGTGTCCACTCACTGTCCACTCTATTAGACACTCCTACCTTGTCGGTCCACCTTGTAGATGTAAAGTCAGAGACGACAGCTCATCTGCTGCTGCACAGTTTGTGTTGGTCTTCCTCTAGTCCTTCATCAGTGGTCACAGGACGCTGGCTGGATATTTTTGGTTGCTGGACTATTCTCAGTCCAGCAGCGACACTGAGGCGTTTAAAAAACTTTTAAAAAGCCGAGCTCTCTGAGGACTTTTCTGATGTACTCTGATGTTTTGACCATGTTTACCTGTGTTCTAGGTGATCTGGAGGTGGTGGAAGATCTCCCTGAGGACCAACTCACGGAACACCAAGCCTGGAGAAGTCAGAGAGTCTCACAGCGACTATTTAGAGGACGGCAGACTGCAGAGTAATGATGCTCAACCCTGCTGTGCTTCCGTTACTGTGGAGAGGGATTGAAATGCAGTCGCTACAGTGGAGAACGCGTAACATTACAGTTCCATAGTGAGACGCAGAACCAGCCAATATGATAAACAAACCCTCTATTACACTCATTTCCCTCTGAAGAAGGACCGTTAGGATTCAGACCAAATTGGTTTGATTCCTAATCAGAATTCGCTTAATGGTTTCCAAAGCACACCACAAGGTTCCTGTAGGAGACCATTAGATCTCATGAGGAAACCATCAATCATCACCTGATACACCGATAGGACTTGTCGCACTGTGATCTCAACCCATTTAAAAAAGCCAAAACCTTCATGAACCAACAGAAGCACTGAATGGGTGTTTTTTCAGCAGGCAATGCATGAAGGTTTACTCTTTAAAGCCGAGATGATGAATTGATATCAGAACTGAAGACCACTTTAAAATGCAATGAATGCACATCTGTACCGCTTTCCGCAGTGCACCTGAACGCGTTGACACTCATGGACGTGCAGTCAGGACAGTGAAAACAGTCAAATCAATGCACTCATCACTTCTGCACAGGTGATGTGTGGAATATGAGCCAAAATGCAGAGCGAAACCCCCAATACACGGTTTTCCACACTTGCTTGCACCTCAGATGTGTTGGCTTCATTGAAATGAAGAGCAAAAACGGTGCGAGATTGAATTTAAACAGAAACGTGTTTAAACGCGTCAAAATGAAAAGCAACCCATGTTTACAGTGCGCAGGGCGGAGCATTACACTGTTACTAATGAAGGTTCTGTGCAGGTACGTATTTCCTTCATCAAGGTCCAAACAGTGTAGATGTTCCCTCAGAGCTTCTACAGTGGGTTTAAGGTCTGATTGTGGAGCTTAAATCAGTTCCTCCAGGTGAAAAGTTGGTATTTGTTCCTTTTCATAACCGAATGTTTTAAAACAGAGCAGTAGAGTAAAAGCCTGGAGGCGAGGCGAGGCGGGGTGTGTGGAGTCAGTCCAGCTTAGAACAGATCATCTCAGTGGATTATGGTTCAGTTTTGTTCCCTGACTGAAGGCACTGAGATGGAGCCTTGAGGGTTCCACCCCAGTGACAGTCTAGTACCTTTATTTCTGAGGGTGAGCAGCCGAGCCCTTCATTACATTTTACAGTGGATTGTGTTCAGTTCTAACATGAATTAAACATGTAGTGTTAAGTGTAAATCCTCATGTGCTGTTTTTAGAAGTTAAGCGATGTTAAAGCAACGTAATGAAGGTTCATTTTTCATGATGGCTTGTGTTCTACATCTCACTCTAGAGCGGTAACGTCAAGTGAGCATCACGCATTTTATTTTGGCGTAAACGTCCGTCCGGTTTAGCCCACAGAGTCTACGCAGAGTTTGGGTTTCAGTTCTCAAAATATTTTGTTCACCTGCTTATGATCTCCAATGATCTGATGTTATGGGACTGCAGTTAAGAGTCCAAAGTGAGCTGGAGGTCAGGGAACCGGCCCTCTGACCGGAAGGTCGCCGGTTCGATCCCCAGAGCTGACAGTCCATGACTGAGGTGTCCTTGAGCAAGACACCTAACCCCCAACTGCTCCCCGGGCGCTGTGGATAGGGCTGCCCACCGCTCCGGGCAAGTGTGTTCACTGCCCCCTAGTGTGTGTGTGTGCTCACTAGTGTGTGTGTGGTGTTTCACTTCACGGACGGGTTAAATGCGGAGGTGGGATTTCCCTGTTTGGGGGATTATAAGTATCACTGAAAACCTCAGAATAAAATCAAATCAGCTGCAGAGATGCTGATGCTTTTGAGCTGCTTCCTACTGTAATGATGAAAATCCCCAAACCCCGTCAGCTTTGAGGTGCATCTCTGTCTGTCTAGCCCCAAATTTCTGAAGCGGTTTCATTAACAGATTGGCTTTGTTTGGTCCCTCAGGTCAGGTGGAGATGGTGTTTGGTCCTCACGTCTTGCAGTACTCCAGGGATTTGTGCCAGGGCCAGTGCGATTATCTCCAGCGTCTGCCCGACTCTTTACTCCTGAACATCATGGTCCATTTGGAGCTGGAGGACGTTGCGCGGTTTGCGCTGACCTGCCGCAAGTTTAAAGAGGTTGGTCAGTCAGTCTGAGCCAGTTTATCAGCTCCTCCTACCTTAGGAGGCCATTTTATCAGAAACACCTAGGCTGTGCTGAGAGTGCTGCACTACCCAAATAATATGTGGACATTGGTGGTCCTGCGGTGGTCTGATGAATTATGCAGTAACAGGTGGGCCACAGTCTGTCACTCTAAACCTATAAAGTACACCTACAGTCGTGTGCAAAACTTAGAGCGCCCCTGGTCAAATTCCATGTGTTATTGTAGTGTAAATAAGCTACACGTCCTATACAGAGACACACCTCTGCACGTTTTAATACAGGATTGCTGTCGTGGGGGCAGTCGTGGGCTGGAGGTCAGGGAACTGGCCCTGTGACCGGAAGGTCGCCGGTTCGATCCCCAGGGCCGACAGTCCATGACTGACGTGTCCTTGAGCAAGACACCTAACCCCCGGGTGCTGTGGATAGGGCTGCCCACCACTCCGGGCAAGTGTGCTCACTGCCCCCTAGTGTGTGTGTATTCACTAGTGTGTATGTGGTGTTTCACTTCACAGATGGGTTAAATGTGGAGGTGGAATTAAAAAAGTATCACTTAACTTATTTACTGAGTTTAACTTTTTTTTTTTTTAAAAAAAGGTGTAAAATGTGCCATAACTTTTGCACAGGCCATCATTTTATGGGTCGCCCTTTCCTGTAGGGATCTGATCATAAGGCTACATCACACCTGCATAAGCTTGTCTTGACGACTGACATAACCCTAAATAAACCTTTATCAACGCGTACTCCAATAGGCGTCATCTGTCATAAAGGCTGCTTTAGCAAGGCAAGTGTATTTACAGAGCAGCTTTCAAATGAATCAAATTTATTAAAACAACAGGTTTGAAACAGAACATTATTAAATTAAATGTCAAATTAGAAATGAAATTAGGATTTAAAAGAGGAGGACAAGGGTCTAGAAACGCTAACAGTGTTTAAACGGGAACGTTTTCAGGCTGGTTTAATGAGTCCAGTGTCGGCTCTTCTAACGCTCTCTGTCCACTGCGTCCGTTTAAGAGCAGCATAGGATCTAAACGCTGCTTCTCCGTGTTCAGTCTCCACCTTCAGCAGGACTGACCGACCAGTTCCTAATGACCTGAGAGGTCTGCTCTGCTCGTATCGCCCCAGCAGATCAGATAAATACGCTGCTCCGGACCATTAAGACATTTATAAAGCAGTAACAGCTCCTTACAGTCTCTAAGTATTTAAGAATGGGTCGGGGGTGTTCCTTCTTTTACTCCTAGTGGGTCTTTTTTGGGGGTCCAGTTGGGCGACCATTACAGTGATCAATCCTGCCAGAAATAAATGCCTGGCTCTCCAGAGTTTCTCCAGGTCCGCTTTAGTCAGAACATCTCTGATCTATTGATGTTCTTAAGGTGATGAAAATCTGATTTAGTAGCTGCTTTGACACAAATGATAAAACTGCTAAACGGATCATGATTGGTAAATGTAACCTTTACGGCGAATGACGCCTATTGGAATAAGTATGCATAAACATTTATGTAGCCTTATGAACAGAACCAAACAGTAAAGGGTTTCCTTATTGTGCTTTATTATTGTTTCCCATGTGCTAAGTTCATTAAATAAACAGCAGTTGTGCATTAAAACCTGTAGACGTGTGTCTCTGTAGAGGATGGTACTTATTTACCATTTTGGCCGGCCACATTTTTGCACACAACTGTATGTGGTGAGGGTTTTTTTTTTTTGTTGTTGTTGTTTATTGCTGACTGTAGCAAGTCACATGCTACCCCGGGCTCAAGGAGAACGCCGGAGGCAGGGTTCAGGGTCAGAGCAGCCACTTTATTGACTGACTTTATTTTCACACAAAACGAATAGAAAGCAACCGAACCAAACCGAAGCTACGCTGGCCCCTTTTCAGTGGCTTCAAACTAGTTTTCAGTCATTTCTCCAGCCTAAGCTTTTCATCTCATCAGTTCTCAGTGTCTCGCTGCTGCTGCTCGTCCCCGTCTCTCTGTTTCCTCTCAGCTCTTTTTAAAAGGTGCTCACGCCACCAGCCGGACCAGCACCTGAGCCCAAGAGGGAAAGAGAGCTCACTGCTCTGCCTCCCTGTCACCACCCCCCCTCAGCCACTCGGCCACTAGGCCGCCTGGTTCGAGCGTGAGGTGTAGTGAAGTGGCGTCGCTGTGAAACAGGAGTTGAGGAGTCCTGCCATCGTGCCTCTTGTGGCTGGCATCGTCGTCGCCCCCTCTCTTGTGGCTGACCTCCTCCCTCAATCGCTCGTGTCTTTCAGCAGCGTTTGGGTTTCACTCCATCCTCCCGAGCCTTCGCCCTCGCTCGGAGTTCGTGTGTGGCCTTCCTGCCGGATCTCTTGGCCATCAATGGGGCACTATGGCTGCGTGCCATACTGACATTTCATAAAATTACCAAATCTTCAAGAGTTTGCTGTATCTCAGAATTGTCCTTTTAAATATGCAGGCACACAAAAACAAGGACAAAAAAACCAAAAACATTCTAAGTGGTCATCACACAGTGAGCGGAAGGGGAAAGCAAAAAAAACCCCCAAACAAAAACACTTGAAAAGTCTGTAATAAAAAAGTACTAATATTACAGAGCAATGAAGTAAAATAAAGGACAAGGTGCTGGACAGTCTAGACATATTGTCGCCGAATGGGCCAAAGACAGGTTGCCAGATTGTATACACTTCCCACACACATAGAACTGCATATAGTGTACTTCAAGTCTAGGGAAAGCTAGAAAACTGTTACTTTTTACTCAAACCCTTCCTGAATCCATAGAGCCGCCCTTTCCATTCCATCTGATCATGAGATCATACAAGACTCACATCCGGAGTTATGAGCCTAAGAAGAGGGGCTGAGATACACGTCATCTGCCTCTCACCGTGTGGAGCTGCTGGATTCGTGTGTCCAATTTAAAACTGACAGAGACATTCAGGAGATCACTAAGGACTGACCATCATGCTGGAAACCCTTCATTCTTCATTCAGTCCACATCAGAGACTCGTGTGAAACTGCTGAAGCTGCTGCAGCGGGTTTGGAAAGTAGTGATGAAAATAGGAGCGTTTAGATATGAAACACAAGAGGATCAGGTTCTATGAAGAGTCTTTAAAGGAGAGTTTAAGGAGAGATGAAGAACTCGAGAGGATGCCCTCAGACAAAGTGTTATGAAAAACAAGTGCAAAGCGTATTATATAAATTGCCATTGTGCTGCTGACACCCGTCAGAAGTTCCTTCAGGGTCTTGATTCATTTTAAACAGCAGGCTCTCACGGTGGGCTTTTCTGAGAAAGTGGCCAATAGGTGTAGATAATTGGACGTAATAAGCTCGTCAGTTGAAAATTATTGAGCAAGTGCTTGAAGTTGTGGTACTTGAAAGATCTCTGTGTGACTTTTCAGACGATGTGTTCATTTGATCTGCATTATTTCCAGCTCTGCAGCTCCGAGGAGTTCTGGGAGCAGACGGTGAGGCTGCACTGTGACACGGTCACCGCTGGGATGGAGGATTTGGCCAAGGAAGTGGGCTGGAGAAATGTTTTCTTCACCAGCAAACTGCAGCTACAGAAACAGATCAGCCGCCGGAAACTGAAGAGCAAAACATCCAAAGCTGATCCAGATTTTCCAAACCTAAATGGACTGAAGTGAAGAACTGAACTATCCAAACTCCACAGTGCTTATAGGTGCTGCTGAGGATGTACAAGCTTTACTGGAATTTCAATTTCATCCCTACATTTAGAGCCGGTTATTCATTCATTGTATTTTCACAACAGTTCTGTAAAGCTTGTCCAACCTCACAGCAGAAGCTATGAAAGAGTACATTTGTTGGCGGAGCCTGTGGAGCGACGTTTACAAACTTCTACACACGAATGCCACCTGCACTGGAAAAAGTGTTGAATTGACACGATTCAATATGAGCATCATTTCCACACAGATTAAATATGTTACACACTGAATTAACACTTTCAATCAAATAATTTCACTGCAGCATCTTTTTTTTCCAGCAGCAACACTGAGGTGTTTAAAAACTCCAGCAGTACTGCTGTGTCTGATCCACTCAGACCAGCACAACACACACTAACACACCACTGTCACTGCAGTGCTGAGAATGACCCACCACCCAAACAGTACCTGCTCTGTGAGGGTCCATGGGGGTCCTGACCACTGAAGAACAGGGTAACAGAGTATCAGAGAAACAGATGGACTACAGTCTGTAACTGTAGAACTACAGAGTGCAGCTATACGGTCAGTGGAGCTGATAAAGTGGACAGTGAGTGTAGAAACGAGGAGGTGGTCAGTGATTTGGCCTGACGTTTGTCCTCAGAGCGCTCTGCACTCTTTCCTAACGAGACGTTGGACCACTCTTCCCTCTTTTTTCCATTGATTTTTGTGATCCCCCTTGGATGGAAATTAGCCCTAAAATAATATTCTAATACCACTTTTTGTTGATAACTCTTCCTTTTTAACTTTTTATGATTCATTTTTGTTGCTATGGAGACGTTCTAATCTTTTTCTTGCTTCACAAATGAAACTATGTGTAAATGTAGAGTTTAATTGCTGAGCTTTTGTTTGAACAAAAGGTTTAATTTTTAATGTTCTGTCCTGTTCCTCACCTGCAGCTTCATGGTTATTAAAGCATCTGCAGGTGTTTCAAAGCAGCACCTGCGGGAGTGATCCCAATCACCTGCGCTCCGGCCTTTCTTCTGAAATAAAAGATGTTGATATTGAGTAGCAGCCTCTGCTCTTCACTGGATGCTGGAACATTGCTGTGAGGATTTGATTGAGCATTAGTGAGGTCAAGCACTGATGTTGGACGGTCAGCTCTGTGTCACTAACGCATCCCAAAGGTATTGGATGGAGCTCCATCATTCCAGAGAACAGAGCTCCACTGTTCCACAGCCCAATGCTGGGGGGCTTTGTATTGGTCGGTGCTTTTCTATGGAGATTATATAAGCTGTATGTGTGCAGTTGAACAAAATGACCTCATTATGGGGCAGTCATGGGCTGGAGGTTAGGGAACCAGACTTGTGACCAGAAGGTCGTCGGTTTGATCCACAGAGCTGACAGCACATGACTGAGGTGTTCTTGAACAAGACCTCTAACTCCCAACTGCTGTGGACAAGGCTGCCCACCACTCTGGGCAAGTGTGCGCACTGCCCCCTAGTGTGTGTGTTCACTAGCGTGTATGTGGTGTTTCACTTCATGTGAGGGTTATTGTGGGACTAATAAGGTAATAAATAAATTAATAATAAATTAGACCAATAGACTAATTTTTAGACTATTAATAAGACCAATAGACTAATTATTAGACTAATAATAAATTAGACCAACAATAATTTATTTAATTTCCAGTCAAAAGAGGTTCTGTATAGAACCAGGAACATGTTTGCACAATTAAAGGGTTTTTTGCATCATCAAAAGGTTCTTGTAATCTTACAGTGTCAAGCTTGCAACAAAAGAAGAACTCTTTTGGGTGCTATATGGAACCCTTTTCAGAAAGGTTCTGTGTAGAACCATTTACAGCACGTTCTCTGTCAATCTGAAGAACTCTTCCACCATGCAAAGAACCCTTAAATCCTGCAGAGTGTGTATGTTCTATATAGGACTATCATCTTTACTAAGGAACCCTTGTTTTTTTAAGTGAATGATTGAATACGCAACCTTTTTTAAAGTGGTTCTGTAAAGCACCTTTCCTGTTGTTCCGATGTCAAGCTTGTGACAGTAGAAGAACCCTTTTCGGTGCTATATAGAACCATATACAACACTTTCTCCATCAGTCTGAAGAAGCATTTCACCATTTAAGCATGCAAATGGTTCTTTGAGTGTTCATGGTTCTACAAACAACCCCTGCCTTTACTAAAGAACCCTTGAAGAACCATCTGGTATGCTGTGTAAGGGGAGGATGAGGGTGATGTGACTGACAGCTGTTTAAATAGGGTCCAGTTTGGAGATCATTACAGTAATCAACTCTGCTAGAAGCATGAATAGAACCCAGTTCTCCTCCTGCTCTTTCTGAAGTAAACACGCAGCGCTGCTTCTCCGACTTGGAATATTTTTCCCCTCGTTATTTCTTTAAATGTCAAACACTCTGAAGCCCCCAAGTCCCCTTTGTTTGGTCAGATGATGGTCACCGTTACTGGGTGGGCTTTCAGCATGTGATTAGGTCAGGTGGTGGAGTCTCCTCAGTCAGAGCTGGACCTGCCTTTATTCCTGCTGCATGACAAAAGCAGGAGCAGCGCTTATTCAGAGGGATGAAACAGGACTTGGTTAAGTCCAGCTCTGAGCGGAGGGGCACGTGGGTTTAAGGTGGCAGCGTATAAAGGCAGGAGGAGGGATGAGGTTCCTCCCTTAATTCCAGCAGAAGATGCGCAGAGATGTCTAATCTCAGCCTTGATATGGATCTACCTTTGGAGCTGCGGGCAGGTGAGTGTGACACCTCTTCACTTTCACAGACCTGCACACGTCGCAGTGAATCCTGCAATTATATCATTATACATAAACACCTTCTTGGCACTGGAACAGCGGGAGAACCCTTTTGGGTGCTATATTAAAATAATCCACAGCACATTTATGCACATCAGTCTGAAGAACCCTTTCAGACGCAAAGAGACCTTTAATCATGCAAAGTGTTCTTTAAATGTTCACGGTTCTATATAGAACCATTTTCTTTACCAGAATCCTTGAAGCTCTATGTTTTTAAAGGGTCCTCCCTGTCAGCACGGCAGCTTCTGCTCAGATGCCGTTTATTGACCGCAGCGTGTCCGTCTGTGTGAGCGGTCATCAGGAAGAACAGTTTTCATTCGATATTTCAGTGACTGATCTTACAGATCAGTAATAAGTGAGTAATAAGGTGTTAATGTCATGGTAACAATGTTGATATTCTGGTTGTTAATAAACAATAAGTTGAGATTAATTTAGAGAAAGATGAACATGATGAACAATAAATGGGGTGTGGTTTGAGTTGAGAAATCATTTCTGAGCATTCTGTCAGATTTATGACAGTGTTGTGTTATAACAGAGAAATAGTGTGTTACAACAGAGTAACAATGTTGTGTCATAGCAGAGTAACACTGTTGTGTTGTAGCAGAGTAAGTGTTGTTATAACAGAGTAACAGCGTTGTGTTATAACTGAGTAACAATGTTGTGTTATAACTGAGTAACAGTGTTGTGTTATAGCAGAGTAACACTGTTGTGGTGTAGCAGAGTAACAGTGTTGTGTTATAACTGAGTAACAATGTTGTGTTATAACTGAGTAACAGTGTTGTGTTATAGCAGAGTAACACTGTTGTGGTGTAGCAGAGTAACAGTGTTGTGTTATAACTGAGTAACAGTGTTGTGTTATAACTGAGTAACAGTGTTGTGTTATAACAGAGTAACAGTGTTGTGTTATAACAGAGTAACAGTGTTGTGTTATAACAGAGTAACAGTGTTGTGTTATAACTGAGTAACAGTGTTGTGTTATAACAGAGTAACAGTGTTGTGTTATAACTGAGTAACAGTGTTGTGTTATAACAGAGTAACAGTGTTGTGTTATAACAGAGTAACAGTGTTGTGTTATAACAGAGTAACAGTGTTGTGTTATAACTGAGTAACAGTGTTGTGTTATAGCAGAGTAACAGTGTTGTGTTATAACTGAGTAACAGTGTTGTGTTATAACAGAGTAACAGTGTTGTGTTATAACAGAGTAACAGTGTTGTGTTATAACAAAGTAACAGTGTTGTGTGATAACAGAGTAACAATGTTGTGTTGTAGCAGAGTAACAGTGTTGTGTTATAACAGAGTAACAGTGTTGTGTTATAACTGAGTAACAGTGTTGTGTTATAACAAAGTAACAGTGTTGTGTGATAACAGAGAAACAATGTTGTGTTTAGCAGAGTAACAGTCTTGTGTTATAACTTAGTAACAGTGTTGTGTTATAACTGAGTAACAGTTTGTGTTATAACTGGGTAACAGTGTTGTGTTATAACAGTATAACAGTGTTTTGCTATAACAGAGTAACAATGCTGTGTTATAGCAGAGTGACAATGTTGTGCTATAACTGAGTGACAATGTTGTTATAACAGAGTAACAGTGTTGTGTTATAACTGAGTGACAGTGTTGTTATGACAGAGTAACAGTGTTGTGTTATAACTGAGTAACAGTGTTGTTATAACAGAGTAACAGTGTTGTGTTATAACTGAGTGACAGTGTTATTATAACAGAGTAACAGTGTTGTGTTATAACTGAGTAACAGTGTTGTTATAACTGAGTAACAGTGTTGTGTTATAACTGAGTGACAGTGTTGTTATGACAGAGTAACAGTGCAGTGTTACAGCAGAGTAACAGTGTTGTGTTATAACAGAATAACAGTGCTGTGTTATAGCAGAGTAACAGTGTTGTGTTATAACAGAATAACAATGCTGTGTTATAACAGAATAACAATGATGTGTTATGGCAGAGGAACAGTGTTGTGTTATAACAGAGTAACAGTGTTGTGTTATAACAGAACAACAATGCTGTGTTATAGCAGAGTAACAGTGTTGTGTTATAACTGAGTAACAGTGTTGTGTTATAAAAAAAATAACAGTGTTGTGTGATAACAGAGAAACAATGTTGTGTTGTAGCAGAGTAACAGTGTTGTGTTATAACAGAGTAACAGTGTTGTGTTATAACAGAGTAACAGTGTTGTGTTATAGCAGAGTGACAGTGTTGTGTTATAACTGAGTGACAGTGTTGTGTTATAACTGAGTAACAGTGTTGTGTTATAACTGAGTAACAGTGTTGTGTTATAACTGAGTAACAGTGTTGTGTTATAACAGAGTAACAGTGTTGTGTTATAACTGAGTAACAGTGTTGTGTTATAACTGAGTAACAGTGTTGTGTTATAACTGAGTAACAGTGTTGTGTTATAGCAGAGTAACAGTGTTGTGTTATAACCGAGTAACAGTGTTGTGTTATAACCGAGTAACAGTGTTGTGTTATAACCGAGTAACAGTGTTGTGTTATAGCAGAGTAACAGTGTTGTGTTATAACCGAGTGACAGTGTTGTGTTATAGCAGAGTAACAGTGTTGTGTTATAACAGAGTAACAGTGTTGTGTTATAACTGAGTGACAGTGTTGTGTTATAGCAGATTAACAGTGTTGTGTTATAACAGAGTAACAGTGTTGTGGTATAACAGAGTAACAGTGTTGTGTTATAGCAGAGTAACAGTGTTGTGTTATAACTGAGTAACAGTGTTGTGTTATAACAGAGTAACAGTGTTGTGTTATAACAGAGTAACAGTGTTGTGTTATAACAAAGTAACAGTGTTGTGTGATAACAGAGTAACAATGTTGTGTTGTAGCAGAGTAACAGTGTTGTGTTATAACAGAGTAACAGTGTTGTGTTATAACTGAGTAACAGTGTTGTGTTATAACAAAGTAACAGTGTTGTGTGATAACAGAGAAACAATGTTGTGTTTAGCAGAGTAACAGTCTTGTGTTATAACTTAGTAACAGTGTTGTGTTATAACTGAGTAACAGTTTGTGTTATAACTGGGTAACAGTGTTGTGTTATAACAGTATAACAGTGTTTTGCTATAACAGAGTAACAATGCTGTGTTATAGCAGAGTGACAATGTTGTGCTATAACTGAGTGACAATGTTGTTATAACAGAGTAACAGTGTTGTGTTATAACTGAGTGACAGTGTTGTTATGACAGAGTAACAGTGTTGTGTTATAACTGAGTAACAGTGTTGTTATAACAGAGTAACAGTGTTGTGTTATAACTGAGTGACAGTGTTGTTATAACAGAGTAACAGTGTTGTGTTATAACTGAGTAACAGTGTTGTTATAACTGAGTAACAGTGTTGTGTTATAACTGAGTGACAGTGTTGTTATGACAGAGTAACAGTGCAGTGTTACAGCAGAGTAACAGTGTTGTGTTATAACAGAATAACAGTGCTGTGTTATAGCAGAGTAACAGTGTTGTGTTATAACAGAATAACAATGCTGTGTTATAACAGAATAACAATGATGTGTTATGGCAGAGGAACAGTGTTGTGTTATAACAGAGTAACAGTGTTGTGTTATAACAGAACAACAATGCTGTGTTATAGCAGAGTAACAGTGTTGTGTTATAACTGAGTAACAGTGTTGTGTTATAAAAAAAATAACAGTGTTGTGTGATAACAGAGAAACAATGTTGTGTTGTAGCAGAGTAACAGTGTTGTGTTATAACAGAGTAACAGTGTTGTGTTATAACAGAGTAACAGTGTTGTGTTATAGCAGAGTGACAGTGTTGTGTTATAACTGAGTGACAGTGTTGTGTTATAACAGAGTAACAGTGTTGTGTTATAACTGAGTAACAGTGTTGTGTTATAACTGAGTAACAGTGTTGTGTTATAACAGAGTAACAGTGTTGTGTTATAACTGAGTAACAGTGTTGTGTTATAACTGAGTAACAGTGTTGTGTTATAACTGAGTAACAGTGTTGTGTTATAGCAGAGTAACAGTGTTGTGTTATAACCGAGTAACAGTGTTGTGTTATAACCGAGTAACAGTGTTGTGTTATAACCGAGTAACAGTGTTGTGTTATAGCAGAGTAACAGTGTTGTGTTATAACCGAGTGACAGTGTTGTGTTATAGCAGAGTAACAGTGTTGTGTTATAACAGAGTAACAGTGTTGTGTTATAACTGAGTGACAGTGTTGTGTTATAGCAGATTAACAGTGTTGTGTTATAACAGAGTAACAGTGTTGTGGTATAACAGAGTAACAGTGTTGTGTTATAGCAGAGTAACAGTGTTGTGTTATAACTGAGTAACAGTGTTGTGTTATAACTGAGTGACAGTGTTGTGTTATAGCAGATTAACAGTGTTGTGTTATAACTGAGTAACAGTGTTGTGTTATAGCAGAGTAACAGTGTTGTGTTATAACTGAGTAACAGTGTTGTGTTATAACTGAGTGACAGTGTTGTGTTATAGCAGATTAACAGTGTTGTGTTATAACTGAGTAACAGTGTTGTGTTATAGCAGAGTAACAGTGTTGTGTTATAACTGAGTAACAGTGTTGTGTTATAACTGAGTAACAGTGTTGTGTTATAACTGAGTAACAGTGTTGTGACACAGAGACACATGGTTTTAATTCATTTCATTAGAATTGTTGATGTTCTACAGCTTTCTCAGTAATTTTAGAGTGTTCCACAGCTCTGTTCATCCTTCTGGACTCGTCTAACATTTCTTCATTTTTATTAGCAGCTTCATGCTGATTATCAGAGATCTGTGAGGTCTTTTAGGATGAGTTAAGGCAGTGATAGTTCAGTAGATGTATATCAGTGAGAACCCTGGCTCAAAGCGATGAACGTGTTCCTCTGTTCTGTCATCAGGATTTCTGAACAGCTCCTCGAGCTCTGAGAGCCTGCGGGTTCTGGATGAAGTCAAAGCCTGCGTTCACTCTGTGGCTTTCGTAGCCACTGGACTTTTCACGTATCTGATCACGGTGACCGTTTTCGGTTCTCCTGTCCTCTGGCAGAACGCGCGGTACATCCTGCTGTGCCAGCACTGTGCCTGTATCTCTGGCTTTAACGTGGCCGGAGCCGTCCTGCACAGCCTGCGCTCCCTCCACTGGCCCACCACTCGCCTCACCTGCTGGATCATCTTTGACCTGCAGGTATCAATGTCAACCCTTTACCCAACCGGTTCTTTGGAATCGCTTCTTGCAATGCTTGGTTCAGTTCAACACACCTAACAGTAATGAAATAATGGTTCTTTAAGGGTCCTTTAGTAAAGAAAATGGTTCTATATAGAGCCATGAACACTCAAAGAACCCTTTACATTATTATAGGGTACAAGCATTCTTCACATTGATGGAAAATATGTTATATATGGTTCTGTTTAGAACCTTTTTGAAAAAGGTTCTATATAGCACTTAAAAAGATCTTCTACTGCTACAAGCTTGACAACAATAGAAGAACCCTTTTGGTGCTAAACATTCTTCATCCATCTGAAGAACTCGATGCAGAGTACCCTGTAATAATGTAAAGGGTTTGAGTGTTCATGGTTCTATATAGAACCATTTTCTTTACTAAATTACCCTTGAAGAACCGTCTTTTTCAAGAGTGCAGCTGAATCTACCAAATGTTTACATCTTCAACGTCAGGAATTATGATTTAGAATCAAATTTGAATGATTTTTCAAAATATTTCAAAACATTCTAAGATGTTTTGATTTGTTTACTGTCTGCAGGTGGTGATGGCCCGTGGCCTGACCATGACCCTGACCCTGATGTGCATGTGCACCTGCCTCTCCATCTGCCAGCCGCTTCGCTACCCAGTGCTGATCCGGCGTTCCTTCTGCTGGGTCCTGCTCCTCACCTGGCTGCTGGCTTTAGTCAACCCTGTGGTGTTCACCATCCTGGCCTCCATCCATCAACCTTGGGACTACGTGATTGGTCTGGACACTAAGTGCTCTACTGCTCTGGAGAGCCAAGCCTGCATCATCAGTGCTCTTGTGCTGCTGACCCTCATGGTCTTGCTCATCATCGGCAGCTACTTGTTGATCTACCTCGAAGGCCATCGTGCTGGACACTTCTCCTGGTCCAACAGCAAGGGCCGCCGTACCATCCTCATCCACAGCCTGCAGATGACCTTGCACATTTTGCCCAAAGTTATCATCATCACCCGCCTGCAACAAACACTACCAGTTGCCGTGGCCACCTTCCTGGTGTTCAGCATCGCCCAGTCCCTCAGCCCTGTGGTGTATGGTCTACGCTCCAAAGAGCTCCAAGAAGAACTTCCACGGTTCCTCCCACAGTGCCTCCAAGGTTGGGTGACTGGGGGATCCACCACCAGATTGGACAATGCCAGCACTGGAAACATAACCAGCTCAGGAACACTGGCTAGCAGGGATTCTGCCACCAGCACAGACACCAGCACATCCACCTGCCCTGCAAACAGCACCATGTCTGGCATCGTCACTGAGAGCGAGTGCAACGAGAGGGACAAGCCGGAGTCTGTTGACTCTGAGAGCGAGATGCAACGTGGGAATGGAAGCGATCAGGAGGATGTGGTCTAAGATCCCAACTGGGAGAAGATTTAGTGTACCAGATTGAGTCATGAACTTATTCAGGCAAAAGGTGACCTTTATTCCGGCAAGAAGAGAGATGGGATTGTTCAATTCCACACCTCAGAGAAGAACAGTTTCCAGAGCAGAGCAGACTAGTTCTGTGGTTCTATATGGGTTTTGCACTTTTCCAGGCAAAAAGTGACCTTTACTCCACAAGAAGAGACGCTGACACTTCGATTAGGGTTAAAGGTGTTGGGGTGGGAGTGGTCGTCCAAGGGTCCAAATTTGTGTCTGAAAGGTTTACAGTTATCCGGGCAAGGGGTGACTTTTATTTTAGCAAGCAGGGAGACTGAGGAGGCTGTGTTGGAAATAACGTTGTACATACTGCTCATGACAAAAGTAGTGAGTCGTACGCTGCATGTGACCAACATAAAGTTTTCCAGCACGCCAAATACTGGACATCTGGATGATGCACTGCTCTGGAGAAACATTCCAATACGCAGCCAAAGCTGTCTCTGTGACATACTGCATCCCAAAATGCAAAGTAGCCAGTCCAAGAGAATGTAATCACTGACTTCACCGCCTGGATATTTTTACCAGCCCTGGATTCAGACTTTCTATACATTAATAACAGCATCATGAAAGATGCTTGTCCAAAGGCTGCTGCACTCAGTGGGACCCTGAAGCCACACGAGCTCTGTCTGCTGGCCTTGAGGTGGTTTTCATACTTCATCTCTTTATTAATGTTAATGTGCTGCATACATTGAACTGGTCTGTAACCCAGCGATCCACTCAGCCTTGGCTTTTCGGGAACTTGCTTGGAGTCACGCTGCTTATTGTTCGGTCAAACCATCATAATCCCAAGTATGAATGTTATGAAATGGAGGAAAACAGGTGTGTTTGGAAACCACACAGGTTTAAATTAAATCAGTCCAAATCTGACATTTTTAAATGGCTTTGGAGACGGAAGAAAACAGCATCCTGCCCTCTTTCGCTGTATGAGTTGTCCTTTAAAAGTCACACGGTAACCAATATGAGACGGTTGTTGAGACGGTCCTGATTTGCCAGAAGTTGACAGGCTGGTTGCACCTCTGTCCTGCAGTATATTCTTAAAAATGATGGTTCTTCAAAGGTTCTTAAGTAAAGAAAAGGGTTCTATATAGAACCATGAACACTGAAAGAACCATTTGCATAGTTAAAAGGTTCTTCGCATTGTTAAAATGCTCTTCAGATTGATGGGGAATGTGTTGGACCTGGTTCCACAAAGCACCAAAAAGGGTTTTTCTGTTGTTACAAAGCTTGACATCATAAAAGTAGGAGAACACTTTTTAAAAAAAAGTTCTATATAGAACCATCTACAGGACATTCTTTATCAATTTGGGGGGCAGTTTTGGGCTGGAGGTCAGGGAACCAGTCTTGTGACCGGAAGGTTGCTGGTTTGATCCCCTCAGCCAACAGTCCATGACTGAGGTATCCTTGAGCAAGACACCCAATCCCCAACTGCTTCCCGGGCACCGGGAATAAGGCTGCCCACCACTCTGGGCAAGTGTGCTCGCTGCCCCCTAGTGTGTGTCTTCACTAGTGGGCATGTATTTGGGGGATGTGTCAAATGCAGAGGTCTAATTCCTTTGTCTGCAAACACAGTTGGCTGATGGTTCTGGCTTCAGTTCAGATCGATCAATATGAAGAACCATTTCACCGTACAAAAGGTTTGAGATTTAGAGTGAGGGTTGAGGTTGGAATGGTTCAGTTCTCAACCAGAATGGCCACAGAGAGTTTCCAGAGTACCAGTGCAGCAGTTTCATGGTCTTGAAAGGACACGGATGAGATGTGACCTTTACTCCAGCAAGAAGAGAAACTAAGAAGGCTGGAAGTTTTATATCTGTCCTGAATGTGTGTTTAAAGAGGATCTAAAACTGACCCTAACTCCAGCAAGAAGACACAAGAAACCGAAGCTCGGACTGAGGTTGGGGTGGGACTGGTCAGTTGGCACCCCAAAGAAGAGCAGATGTATTTCCAGAGCTCCAGCTGAGATGGTTCAGGGTCACCCTGAATGGGATTAGAACTTATTAAGCAGACCAAGAATGACATTTCACTTTTCCAGGTGGCCATTTGTTCAGTTTCCCAAAACAAACACAAGTGTCTCCTCACCTCCCCTCTGTTCCTCCTGTCTGGCGAAGCCATATTCGGTTGGGATGGACCAATGACATCACTCGCTGCTGAAAAGACATTTCTCTAGCCAGGCTGAAATGTTGTTGTTTGTTGTTGCTTTAAGATTTTCATTGTTTGCCAGCCTGGTCTACGGTGTTGCCGTGGTAACAGAACATGTTCCATCAGGTAAAACACTATAGCTCAGGTAACACAGTCTTGGGATTTCACAAGGTTGTGGGGACCATCCGAATGCAGCACGTGTGAAAACCCAGTAAAGTGTAAGATATGATTAAACTGAGCGTTTAAGGCAAAGCCATTTATAATATGATTTCAATGCAAACTGGTTGAGCTATATAAGCAGTAGAACCCGAGAGGGAGTGCGTTATGGTGCAATACCATCCCGGCTGTGATCCGGTGTCCATAGATCATCTCAGCCGTGATGTTATTGGTGATAACTCCCTCCTCGAGTGCTCTACTGCTTTAATACAGCAGTTAAATAAATACAGTAAGAAATGAATAAACTGGCCGTGAACGCGGCTTTAATATGTTTTAATGTTCAGTTCCTTCCTCCTAATTAGAGCTCCTTAACGAGCAGCTTGTTGCTACGTCAGAGTAACGAGCTCCGCCCACTCGCTGCTCAGTCCGTGGTAAGCCTCGCCTTTTGAAGTGCGGACTAGAACTATGACAATATCAGGTTCAGCTCAGTTTGGTCAGTTTCTCCAGATCAGTATTAATGTTGTTTTGTTCCAGCCGGTCTGTAAAGCTTCTTACAGCCCGTTTAGTTTGGCGAATGGTGTTGGGTTCATTTTTTTTACTTTTTTTGGACTTGATGAAAGGCAACGTTAACAACACCAGTAGAGTTGTAAGGATTAGATTTGTTGTATAATGATACAATTTAGCATGGGGTTGGGGGGGGGGGGGGGGGGGGGGGTTTGTGTGTGTGAGTGTGTGGATAGTGTAGTGGTTAACACCTTTTCCTTCTACGCTGCTGACTGGGGTTCAATCCCCCAAAAGGGTAAACACCCTACACTACACTAATAAGAGTCCTTGAGCAAGACTCCTAACGCCGCCTTCACCTCCCTGTGCAAAATGATCAGATTGTAAGTTGCTCTGGATAAGAGTGTCTGCCAAATGCCATAAATGTGTGGGGGGGGGGGGTAATAAAGGGGGTAGAGTTTATGATTGTATAGAGTAGTTTAGAACTGGGTACTGTAACTCAGTGCATCAGCTTCTCCAGTAAAGTTGATTTAATGGGAAATCACTGGTGTTAGAAGTTAAGAACTGGTGTCCAGCTCGAGTCAATCTGAATGTTTCTGTGTTTGATGGAAGCAGATGTTTTTTCCATAGACAGATGTTCTAGTTGTAAATGTATTGATTGTTGATATGTCTCCTAACAGACATAATGCAGGGGATCGGGGAATAGTGATATTTAAACAGAGTGCTAATTGATTAATAATTTCTTGCCAGAAATGTTTTATAGGCGTGCAGTGCCACATGGCCTGGGTGTAATTATCTGTGGTGTTCAGTGTGCAGTGAGAGCCGATTTCAGTGCTGGTAAATCCCATTTTAAACGTCTTTCGTCCAGTGTAATGTGTTCTATGGGTGATGAGCTGTAGATCAGAGCCTGAGATCAGATTTATGCTATTTCTGCATATCTGTAGCCAGAAACCGGCGCTGGGAGGGATGGATAGATCTTTCCATTGTGCAATCGGTTATTGGGCAGGGTTATTTTTGCGTCTGATTTAGAAATTAGTTTGCATATTTTTGAAAAGAGTTTGTTTGGAGAGGATATGTTCAGAAAATCTGAGATTGCGAGGGGTAGATCTAATAGATTTTCAGTCCCTTTAATTATGGAGCACAGTAAGGATTTTAACTGGTGAAATCTGGGGAACTGCTATCTGGATATCTTTGCATAGTGTTTGCTCTATATATCGATCCATGTGTAATCTGTCTGGCTGGGATTGATCCATTTTAGAATATATTGTAATTGTAAAAATTTGCAGCTTCTAAACCTCCATGGGTTTTTGAAGTTTGTAATGTAGCCAGTTTGATTCTTGGTGGTTTGTTTTTCCAGTAAAAATTTGAAATAGTGGTATCTAAAGTCTTATACTGGAGGTTGAAGAGGTATCATTGAAAATAAATCGTTAATTCTGGGTAGTACTGTCATTTTGATTATAGCTATTCTACCTATGAGGGAAATGGGAAGGTTTATCCACCGTTGGAGGTCATCACTTATTGTTTTGAGAAGGGGCCGTAATTAAGGTTGGGTAATTCTGAAAGCTGGGGGGAAATTTTGATACCCAAATATGTGATGAAATTAGTGCTTAATGGAATAGAGAGCGTCTGTAGAGGTGCATGACATAGGTTCTTATTTATTGGTAGAACAGAAGATTTGGACCAGTTAATTGAGAAGTCTGAGACTTTAGAATAATTTTTGATAATTTGTATCATTTCTTTTATTGTATTGGGTTCATTTCTGGCTGATTCCAGGTTGTTCAGCTGTTCTTCTGAGCCGTAAAACTGACCCAATATCAGGTTCAGCTCAGTTTGGTCAGTTTGTCCAGATCAGTATTAATGTTGTTTTGTTCCAGCCGGTCTGTAAAGCTTCTTACAGCCCGTTTAATTTGGCGAATGGTGTTGGGTTCATTTCTGGCTGATTCCAGGTTGTTCAGCTGTTCTTCTGTCACAGCTGCCGACTGAAAAGCTGCTCAGTGGAGACGACAGTTTGGGAATTTAGTGTCGTCTCGTCTTCAGAGTCGGACCAAATCGGCTGTCGGTCAGATGTGGTCTTAACAGTGTCCATCTTCTGTTTGTGGCAAAGTCAGAAGTAAAAACGTTTAGATGGCTCGAGCGTCTCCTACAGCTGTCAGAGTCGTTGCTTAGCAACGGCGTCTCAGAGAAGTGATAGTGTTTTTGGTGAAATACCAGCGTGATTAGACACTTCTCAAGCAATCAGCTCGTGTGGCTGGAACTGTTGTATACTCTTAGTTTATAGAAGCATGTAATAAAACTTTGGGCCAGCAGGCGGATGGGTAAGGGGTTAATAACGTAAGACTGAAAATGACGTAGGGTAAATAATTCTGGCTCACAGGGTCACAACTGAAACTGGTTCTTGTGCTGGACATATGGTTGTAGGACAAACCCTGGTTTGGCCTAGAACCTTCACATTGTCTGGATGCATTTACACCTTAAAAAGGTTCCTCATATTATTTACGCCTGGCATTCTGCAAGAGTGACAATGAAACAAATATGTTTATTATTGTTCATTTACTAATTGTGGTACAAATCACTGTTAAATATGCTGCTATTGCGTATCAAAGCTGGGGGATTCGATACAAACCTACTGTGTCTGTCCAGAAGCTCCGCCCACAGGGTTACACAGACCACCTGGTGTTTATTGTATGCTAAGGCCAGCACGGCTATCAGTTGTCACTCTTATTGGTGATCCACACTGCAGTGTTTAGTTTCAAAGAGCCTGAAAGCATCTACTGTCCATCCAGCTAAATGCTAGTTAGCACTAGCGAGCGGTTTCCTACGTGACTCAACGAACCTTTTGGAGTGAAACAGCTACACCTCTCTATTTCACATGGGTGTGTTTTTGTTGTAGCACCTTTTTTCATCCCACATGCCACAGCATGAACAACAGTTGGCTGTGGTTTCTGTACATTTCCAGTAGAAGTGGGCAGATCTGGACCACACTGAGCGACGAAACACACCTGAGTCTGGCTTGTGACCTGTGGATAATGTTTCATTTCTGATGCTACTAAAGATTTCCTCAGGGGAAATGATCATAAACAACCATAAACAAATAAAAGGCCATGAGTGCATTTAGTACAGAAATACGCATGTACAGAACTGCTGTGATAATAAAAGTGTGCATATATATATATATATAATGTATGTATATGAGTTTGTAAAGAATGTATTTATGCACAACATTGTTTATTTCTTTGAATTGTACTCAGTATGTGTGTTTGTATGTACTGTGGAGTTTTAAAATTGCTAAAATAAGTCATATAAATGAAGTTGATGGATCCTCTCACCCAGGAACAGGCCTTGATTGTTTGGCTATGGGGTTTTTGGACACTGGAATGCCCCTGGAGGTCTGAGAGGCCAGCAAAATTGCTTACATAGTAAAAAACGAAGGCAAGCTGACCCTCGCAGAGCGAAGTAAGCTTTCCAAGGAAAGTGTCAAATTAAGAAATAACGGGAACCAAAAGTGATTAAAAGTCATGTAATTATTTAAAGGCTGGCGGGCGGGGTGATGATCTCAGCCTAGAGATAAGATATAAAGAAGGACGCTTTGTGATGATCTTTGACTTTTCCTCCCGTCCACAAGAACTCAGCGGCGGAAGTCTTTTATCCTACTTTCTTTTATTTTCGTTTATTTTTTTAAGTGTTTAGACAATAATTAGAACAAAAACCACAGTACAGAATAGTATTTAAACCTCATATGTCGGGACTTTGGGCGAGGAGAATGCAGCTCTTGCCTCCAGCTGTGGGAAGCTGAGCGTTATGACATTAGATGGCTTTCTTGATGGCTAAATTCTGGACAAAGGAATTTTATCAAATCAAATCAAATGAAATTTATTTGTAGCACTTTTTACAACAGATGTTGTCACAAAGCAGCTTCACAGAATTTCGGAAAAAAAAGGTAAAGTTTCAACAGGACTGTAAGAATGTACAGAAACCCCCCCGGTGGGCAAGCCAGGGGCAACAGTGGCAAGGAAAAACTCCCTCAGAACTGAGGAAGAAACCTTGGGAGGAACCAGGCTCACCAGGGGGGACCCATCCTCCTCTGGTCAAACTACCTACAAGTGATTATATTAATAATATTAACAGCAGTAATATTGATATTAGGAATAACTAGGAGTGTATGAGAACATCAGTGTAGGGTGGGCAGCTCGTCCAAGGCAGGTGGTGGTAGCTGGGGTGTGGGCAGCTGGTCTGAAGTGGGTAGCAGGAGGGCTCAGCAGTCGGTCGTCCAGCCGGACATGTGGGTGATTGTATACTTGGAAAGAAAGCAGGGAGATGGAATTAGTTTTATTCTATCCGTTTGTACATAAAACAGGGGATGTAAACATTTATCACTTGTTTACCATCAACTTTCTGTCGGTGAAAGATTGATTATGCATTAAAATATTCCTTTATCATTTTTCCACATTCCAGTGTAGTTAATTTCCTATTGGGCCATCACAGACACGGAATGGCTTTTCTATGTTTTAAAATGTATAATCCTGAACAGAAAGTGCTGATGAAGTGTGTAGCGCAGTCAGTTTAATATTGTTATTAATATCATCATTATTTGTAGAGATGTTAACACTTTTTCTTTTCCCATATTAAAACACACTTGATCGTATAACAAATACAAAGCACACTTTCAAAAATTCAGATTTTTCTCAGGTTAAAAGAAGTGATGTACAGTATTGTGGGCAAATTTTGACTATTTGAAATAAACAAAGAGTAACTGTATTACCGTTTATGCCGCTGCTGTTGGAAGAAAACCTCATTTTTCAGTTTTTGACATAATTTGAAAATGCCTGTCGCCGTTTAACTTGTGTGTAAATTTCATGAAGAATGAACCAAAATAAACATTTCAAAGTTACTAGGAAAAAATTCTGGTTCCATTGACTTACATTAAAAGTAAAGTATGTTTTTTCCTTCTCCTGGAAAGTGACCACTTTGGAGATTTTTTTTGTTGACAACAGTGATGCACCCACTACACCCACCTGTGGCTACAATCTCATGATCTATGTGACGTCATTTTTTGCTGTGCCTTTATTACTTTTCCAGAGATTACTGTGTTTAATTCTGACACCAATTCAGCATTTCATTTTTAAGCTGTAAATCGTCATGTGTTGCTTTTCAGTAAAGAGATAAATGGCATGAAAACAGTGTAATATGGAGTTTGTTCTTCATTATGGGTGGAGTTTTGCACCTCACTATGGAGCAGTAAGGCAATGCCAAAATGTTGCTAAGCAGAAGCTGCAGTGTCCATGGTGGATGGTCATTTGTTAGACTCTGAAATGTAGTGGAGTGAAAGTAAAAATCGCCCAGTAATGGAAATACTTAAGGAAAGTACAGATACATGAAAAAACTACTTAAGTACAGTAACTAATTACATTTACTCAGTTAACCGCTTAGTCCAGATGGGGTCGCGGTAGCAGTTGGGAGAGCAGAGAATCCCAGATGTCCCCTGCAACTTCCTCCAACTCATTCCCGGGGACCCCAAGCCTCTCCCAGGCCAACTTGGAGATGTAATCCCTCCAGTGGGTCCTAGGACAACCCCAGGGTCTTATCCCAGTAGGCCATGCCTGGTACACTCCCACCATACCACCTCAGCTGGCTCCTCTCAATGCGGAGGAGTAGCGGCTCTACTCTGAGCTCCTCCCGGAAGGCCGAGCTCCTCACCCTATCAAGTAGAGTGTAGCTGCCACCTTGTGGAGAGGCTCATTTCCACCACTTGTATTTGCAAGGGTCGGGATGTAGACCGACCGGTAAACAGAGAGCTTTGCCTTATGGCTCAGCTCCTCTTCACCACTACAGTCCGGTACAGTGACCTGTCCCAGCCTGCAGCCGATCTCATGATCCCTCTTCCCATCACTCGTGAACGAGACCCAGAGATACTTAAACTCCTCCACCTGGGGCAGCTCCTCTCCCCTTACCTGTAGTGGGCATGAGAACTAATTTTTGACCCTCTCAGTGGTGGCCACTTGCGTTTGTAAAGAGCCTGGCTGATCTATACAAGCCACAGCTGGAGACCTTGGGGAAAGAAAACTGAAAAACTGTTGAAAGAGCTCCCTTCACTTATTTAGTGCACACACTTCATTCATTCATTCATTCATTCAATTCATTCCTACCTATCCCAAAATTGTCTCTATGAACAATTCCAGTCTGGTTTTCGCCGCCTCCATAGCACAGAATCTGCTCTTCTTAAGATCACTAATGACCTTCTCATGGCAGCTGATTCTGGTTTATTCTCCATTCTCATTCTTCTAGATCTGAGCGCAGCCTTCAACACTATTTCTCTTACTAATAAATCTAATATTTCTCCTGTTGAGATTGTTGTTAAGCGATACTTTTTTAATCCCACCTCCGCATTTAACCTGTCCATGAAGTTAAACACCACATACACACTAGGGGGCAGTGAGCACACTTGCCCGGTCACTGGGCTGGTTACCTAACCTCCAGCCCACGACTGCCCCATTTTGTAAGTTTATTTTGTTAGTTAATTTAAGATTATTTCCCATATTTCTAGATATTTTCACTTGTTTTAAGTGTTTTTATGATATAAAATGATCTCACTATATTGGCAGATATTTTTGCTTGTTTTAAATGTGCTTGAAACCAGCAAAATGATCTGCTTATCATATAATGAGATCATTTTACTTAATAAAAACACTTAAAACAGGTAAATAGTGCATAGAAATGTACTAAATAGTCTGATAATCAGTGCAAAACCATCTGAAACGGGAAACATTAGATATATCGACAAGATGTCAGATCACGTCACTTGACAAGATACCATTGTTTTGCAGTGCCAGGTCCATGGGACCACCATGAGACCACCACTAGGGAGGTATTATTTGGTGGAGCGTCCTCAGTGCAGACAGTGTAATGCAACACAGCAGCTTTTCAGTCAGCGTCACTGATGGGTTCTTTAAGGTGGTTCTAGATGGTAAAAGATGGTTCTTCAAGGGTTCTTTAGTAAACAGAACGGTTCTATATAGAATCACTAACTCTCAAAGAATCATTTGCATGATTAAAGGGTTCTGTGCATCATTAAAGGGACCAGAACCCTTTGGAAAAGGGTTCTATGTGACACTGAAAAGGGTTCTTCTATTATTACAAAACTTGATACCGTAACAATAGAAGAACCATTTTTGGTGCTATAAAAGGTTCTGTATAGAACTATCTATAACACATTTTCCACTTAGAGAACCCTTTAATCATGCAAAGGGTGCTTTGAGTGTTAATGGATCTATATATAACCATTTGAAACTGTTCTATATAGAACCATGAACGCTCAAAGACAATGTGCTGTAGATGGCTCTATATAGAACCTTTTTGACAAGTCTAAGGCTCATGCTTTAGCTTTATGCATTTATTAATCATAATTATGATTATGATAATTAGATAATTATCACTTTTGTATCAGATATGTGGTGTGTTATAGAAGTTGTGTGTTACGGAGGTGGTGTGTGTTATGGAGGAGGTGCGTTAGGGAGGCGGTGTGTTAGGGAGGAGGTGTGTTACAGCGGAGGTGAGCAGTGGGCAGTAATTTTGAAGAAAAAAAAAAACTTCAACAGCCCTGAAAAAAGCAACGCACTGAACTGAGCCCATTCATTTCTATATACACTCACCAGCCACTTTATTAGGTACCCCTTGCTAGTAAAAGGCTGGACCCCCTTTCACCTTCAGAACTGCTTTAATTCTTCATGCCACACTTTCAACAAGGTGTTGGAAACGTTCCTCAGAAATTCTGGTTGGTTATTTGAGTTCCTGCTGCCTTTCTATCATCTGGAACCAGTCTGCCCGTTCTCCTCTGACCTCTCACATCAACAAGGCATTTTCGTCCACACAACTGACCGCTCACTGGACATTTCCTCTTTTTCTGACCGTTCTCTGTAAACCCTAGAGATGGTTGAGCGTGAAAATCCCAGCAGATCAGCAGTTTCTGAAATACTCAGACCAGCCCGTCTGGCACCAACAACCACGCCACGTTCAAAGCCCCTTAAATCCCCTTTCTTCCCCGTTCTGATGCTCGGTCTGCACTTCAGCAAGTCGTCTTGACCACCTCTACATGCCTAAATGCAGTGAGCTGCGGCCGTGTGATTGGCTGATTAGCTATTTGTGTTAACAAGCACCTGTACAGGTGAGTGTAAATTAGACATATTACATCCTCACTGGCCGCGAAACACAAGCTGTCTGCAGTGAAATCATCTGCTAAGGTTTTATTCACACTTTAATAGAAAGATGACCAGCAACCTTTACCTTGGGCTTCAGTGTACAGAGATAAATATGAGCACTGCTGCATTCACACTTCAGATGAAAGACCAGATGAAAGTCCATTGATTTTTGATGAAAAAAGCTCTCTTTGCAATCCCATCAAAACTTCTCCAGTACAATCTCAACTCTTCCCAGTACAACTTGCGTTAGAGAAACACAGAAGAGTAAAAATGGTCTTCTTATAAAAAACACTTGGTTAGATTAAAAAGAACCCTAAGAACTGTAAAGGTTAATAAAGTACAGTAATGAAGCAGATACAGCTCATTATATCCCTCCTTTAAGAGGAGTTAACATGAAAATTGGACTGAATCAGCTTCTCTAATCAACGTGAGATCTCAAACTAGCGCGATGGTCATGCTGCTGTAGCCATGACGACAAGACTTTCAAACGTCTTGAAGGACTTTACATTTCCTTTATTCAGTGAGCTTAACATGTGATTTTCCTCTAGTTTAGCTTTTTTAGTCCCTCAGAGCTCAATTATATTTCCCTGCAATTTCCCTCTGGGATCAATAAAGTTAAGTTCTGATATCTATCAGACAAAACGCATAACAAGGACAGTTACATGTGAACAGATAAAGAGAGGAATATGAGTAAAAGTCAAGGAACAAATGATTATCTCTTGGTCCTTAAATCATTAAAATGTCATAAGGGAACTAAAAATAAACATAAAATACAAACTGATGTTTGTAATGGTGCCTTTAATGCGGTAGAGCTTGTTGACGTGGGTCCATTAATGTGGTAGAGCTTGTTGACGTGGGTCCATTAATGTGGTAGAGCTTGTTGATGTGGGTCCATTAATGTGGTAGAGCTTGTTGACGTGGGTCCATTAATGTGGTAGAGCTTGTTGATGTGGGTCCATTAATGTGGTAGAGCTTGTTGACGTGGGTCCATTAATGTGGTAGAGCTTGTTGATGTGGGTCCATTAATGTGGTAGAGCTTGTTGATATGGGTCCATTAATGTGGTAGAGCTTGTTGATATGGGTCCATTAATGCGGTAGAGCTTGTTGACGTGGGTCCATTAATGTGGTAGAGCTTGTTGACGTGGGTCCATTAATGCGGTAGAGCTTGTTGATATGGGTCCATTAATGCGGTAGAGCTTGTTGATGTGGGTCCATTAATGCGGTAGAGCTTGTTGATATGGGTCCATTAATGCGGTAGAGCTTGTTGATATGGGTCCATTAATGTGGTAGAGCTTGTTGATATGGGTCCATTAATGTGGTAGAGCTTGTTGATGTGGGTCCATTAATGCGGTAGAGCTTGTTGATATGGGTCCATTAATGTGGTAGAGCTTGTTGATGTGGGTCCATTAATGTGGTAGAGCTTGTTGATATGGGTCCATTAATGTGGTAGAGCTTGTTGATATGGGTCCATTAATGCGGTAGAGCTTGTTGATGTGGGTCCATTAATGTGGTAGAGCTTGTTGATATGGGTCCATTAATGTGGTAGAGCTTGTTGATGTGGGTCCATTAATGTGGTAGAGCTTGTTGATATGGGTCCATTAATGTGGTAGAGCTTGTTGATATGGGTCCATTAATGTGGTAGAGCTTGTTGATGTGGGTCCATTAATGTGGTAGAGCTTGTTGATATGGGTCCATTAATGTGGTAGAGCTTGTTGATATGGGTCCATTAATGCGGTAGAGCTTGTTGACGTGGGTCCATTAATGTGGTAGAGCTTGTTGATATGGGTCCATCAATGCGGTAGAGCTTGTTGACGTGGGTCCATTAATGTGGTAGAGCTTGTTGATATGGGTCCATTAATGTGGTAGAGCTTGTTGATATGGGTCCATTAATGCGGTAGAGCTTGTTGATGTGGGTCCATTAATGCGGTAGAGCTTGTTGATATGGGTCCATTAATGCGGTAGAGCTTGTTGATATGGGTCCATTAATGCGGTAGAGCTTGTTGACGTGGGTCCATTAATGCGGTAGAGCTTGTTGATGTAGGTCCATTAATGCGGTAGAGCTTGTTGATATGGGTCCATTAATGCGGTAGAGCTTGTTGATATGGGTCCATTAATGCGGTAGAGCTTGTTGATGTGGGTCCATTAATGCGGTAGAGCTTGTTGATGTGGGTCCATTAATGTGGTAGAGCTTGTTGATATGGGTCCATTAATGCGGTAGAGCTTGTTGATGTGGGTCCATTAATGTGGTAGAGCTTGTTGATATGGGTCCATTAATGCGGTAGAGCTTGTTGATGTGGGTCCATTAATGCGGTAGAGCTTGTTGATGTGGGTCCATTAATGTGGTAGAGCTTGTTGATATGGGTCCATTAATGCGGTAGAGCTTGTTGATGTGGGTCCATTGATGCGGTAGAGCTTGTTGATATGGGTCCATTAATGCGGTAGAGCTTGTTGATGTGGGTCCATTAATGCGGTAGAGCTTGTTGATGTGGGTCCATTAATGCGGTAGAGCTTGTTGACGTGGGTCCATTAATGCGGTAGAGCTTGTTGATGTGGGTCCATTAATGCGGTAGAGCTTGTTGACGTGGGTCCATTAATGCGGTAGAGCTTGTTGATATGGGTCCATTAATGCGGTAGAGCTTGTTGACGTGGGTCCATTAATGCGGTAGAGCTTGTTGATATGGGTCCATTAATGCGGTAGAGCTTGTTGACGTGGGTCCATTAATGTGGTAGAGCTTGTTGATATGGGTCCATTAATGCGGTAGAGCTTGTTGACGTGGGTCCATTAATGTGGTAGAGCTTGTTGATATGGGTCCATTAATGCGGTAGAGCTTGTTGACGTGGGTCCATTAATGCGGTAGAGCTTGTTGATATGGGTCCATTAATGCGGTAGAGCTTGTTGACGTGGGTCCATTAATGCGGTAGAGCTTGTTGATATGGGTCCATTAATGCGGTAGAGCTTGTTGATGTGGGTCCATTAATGCGGTAGAGCTTGTTGACGTGGGTCCATTAATGCGGTAGAGCTTGTTGATATGGGTCCATTGATGCGGTAGAGCTTGTTGATATGGGTCCATTAATGCGGTAGAGCTTGTTGATATGGGTCCATTGATGCGGTAGAGCTTGTTGACGTGGGTCCATTAATGTGGTAGAGCTTGTTGACGTGGGTCCATTAATGTGGTAGAGCTTGTTAATATGGGTCCATTAATGCGGTAGAGCTTGTTGATATGGGTCCATTAATGCGGTAGAGCTTGTTGATATGGGTCCATTAATGCGGTAGAGCTTGTTGATGTGGGTCCATTAATGCGGTAGAGCTTGTTGATATGGGTCCATTAATGCGGTAGAGCTTGTTGATGTGGGTCCATTAATGCGGTAGAGCTTGTTGATGTGGGTCCATTAATGCGGTAGAGCTTGTTGATATGGGTCCATTAATGCGGTAGAGCTTGTTGATATGGGTCCATTAATGCGGTAGAGCTTGTTGATATGGGTCCATTAATGCGGTAGAGCTTGTTGACGTGGGTCCATTAATGCGGTAGAGCTTGTTGACGTGGGTCCATTAATGCGGTAGAGCTTGTTGATATGGGTCCATTGATGCGGTAGAGCTTGTTGACGTGGGTCCATTAATGTGGTAGAGCTTCTTAACTTGTCATTTAATTTTGCTGCTCAACTTTTATTTTTCTTTCTTTTCATTTTTTTTACAGCAACATAAATTATAGAATCTCTAGCCTGAATTCTGTCAACATGACTTTCCATCTAATTTCATCAAGGCGCCCAAAAGCCATAGATAGTGCTAACTCATCCCGTCTGCTTGTGAGGAGTTGTACCGTCAGTGTAGACCAGGGGTGCCCACACTCAGTTCTTCCCAGGGGACAGACCATCATGGTTTTGGACTTAGCCTTGGCGGTCAAATTTGCATTGTCGTGTATAGAAGCCTATTCAGTCTACAGTGGTTTAGCCCCGCCCGTTCATGATGACGTTATTGATGGTGTTTCAGCATGGACTGCTTTTTGAATGAGGTGAAAATACAGGGCAGCCAATCAGAACAGAGCTCATTTGCATATGCCAGTCTCTAATGCACAGCCTGTTTACCTCTAAGAGATAAAGAGACAATGGAAAATGAAACCAAATTAAAAAATGAATTGATTTTCAAATGAACTGTTTTTCTTCTGACTTCTGGATCTTTAGAGAAGGTCTAGTAATTTTTGCCAGATAAAAAATATATATATCTGCATTTTTTCCTATTTCATTTAATAGAATCGTTATGTTTGTTGTGTTTAAATTCTCTAAGTAAGAGAATCACGTAATCAGGATTGTTTTCTCTGTGGTATCTGGGTAGATACAGCTGAGGTGCTCTCCCATTGGTTAGGACTTCAGGAGCTGGACTGAAGGCCTTACAGTTTAGGACGTGACAGAGGAGTCAACCAGTTCTAGATATCTGAGTGTGAACGCAGTGACTCGTGTTCACAGGTTTAGCTGGTAGGACTGTAGACCAGCCACGGCAGCTCTGTCAGGGTCCACTGTAACACTGACACATACAGGCTCAGATATGCGATGATGTGTGTTACAAACTTCAGAGAAAACCTGTGGAATGTGTTTTACAAGCTTCACGTGTCCAGCTTTAATCCACAATGGCCATAACACCCTGTGAGTGAATCACAGTTAGTGTTGTGCTGGCATACTATTAGAATCCCATAGGAGGGCTTTCAGAAGTTAGCATAATCAAAGATGTGACTTTTTCCCTTTCCAAGTCCTAAATGTGTGTTAATCCTCTGTGCGAGTGAGCTCTCCGTCTCCTCTGAGCTCCGTCTCTTATTAAAATGCAGAAACTCTAATCCGACTCCAGGTGCAGATCAGGGTGGTCCTGGGTACGCTGTCCGGGGTCAATGATATTCAAGCGTCCTGCCTTACACAGACTCCAATGGAGAAAGGTGATGGCAGAGGGGCAGAAGGAAACATACACATGTCAAACAGGTGAGTGCAATCCTGGAACGTAATGAAAGTTCACTGTTTTCGGTGTTGTTTACATACACATGCACACTGCTGAGTGCTGCACTGTCATTAGGGGGACTGTGTATATGTTTGTTTATCTTTACTATCTGAGCAAAAGCTCCAAAAAAGATATCTTCATAGAATGTAACTCAGGACCACGTCTGTGTATATTCAAAGTGCAGCTGGTGCTTTCGAACTGTGTAAATGGTGTACTGTATAGCAAACTGTGAGGGTCCAGCCTGCACTGCCTGCTGCCAGCAGAGGGGGACGGCAGGAAGCTGCCCATCCTGCACCTCCTGTTGCCAGCAGAGGGCGATGGCAGCAAGGGGTCCAGCCAGTGTCACCAGCTGCCAGCAGAGGGCAATAGCAGCTAGCTGTCCAGCCTGCATAGCCTGTTGCCAGCAGAGGGCGACGGCAGCAAGGGGTCGAGCCTGCACCGCCTGCTGCCAGCAGACGGCGTCAAGGGGCCATAACTTCAGGGAACTCCAATTCCCAGAAGGCTTTGGGCTGATTAGCTATAACTTGCCTCACCTGCGGACTCCACTACTTAAGCCTGTAGCAAACAGCAGCTTTGTCACACCTTTGTAGAGGAGTGACTGGTATGGTAAGAAAAGAAAAGAAAAGAAAAGAAAAGAAAAGAAAAGAAAAGAAAAGAAAAGAAAAGAAAAGAAAAGAAAAGAAAAGAAAAGAAATCACCCCAAACACTAAAGAAAGAAGAAAACAGGGCTCTTGAGCTACAAACGGCTCAAAGAAATAGAAAATGTGTTTGCTCCACCGAACGTGAAGCCCAGTGGCACAGCAGTAACTCCATAGACCGCTGACCAGTACAGCGGTGGTTTGAGCCTCAATCCCAACGTCCCAAACACGCCTTCCGTTACCCCTATAAACTTTTTTTAATCCTCACTGGTTTTCATTTCTGCGCTTGGGTCTGCCTCCCCGCCGTCCCATAACACGCACTTGTTTCGCCACGTTTATCGCTAAAATATTTTGGCATAATTTAAAAATGCCAGGAGTCTTTACAGCGTGTTAAAATACACATACATACAGCACAGTAAGAAGGGTCTGGGTTTGATTCCCGGCAGGGTGACCAGGGTTCTCTCTGTCTGTGTGGGTTTCCTCCCACAGTCCAGAGACATGCAGTCACACCAACCGGGTACACACCCTCGGTGTAAGTCTGTGCCCGTGTGTGTCGGCATTGTCTCCTTACTTCAGTGACGACCCAATCAAGCTTCTGCCTGCAGTCAACAGACGTAAACAATGGAAAAAGGTGTCCATTATTTTTATGACTTCACTAAAAAGGTTGTTTGCTGGGAAGTTTGCTGCTAGTTTAATTATCGCTCTGTTAACAGGATCCCATGTTTATTTTATGTCCTTAAGCATGAATTTTAATCAGTTACTGATGCAGCAAACCTTTAAACTGAAAAGCTGATTTACCTCAAAAGAGTTCAATCCAAAAAGTCAGTGATGATTCAAACATGAAAAGGGAATTGTTTAGCCATTTCCCTTACAATTGGCCTTCATTTCAGCCCAACTTCTCCATCCATCCATCCATCCATCCATCCATCCATCTCTGTTATTGGAACAAAACCTTGTATCTCCAAGATGGTAACTTTACAGGAGAAGGAAAAAACATAATTTACTTTTAATGGAAGTCAATGGAACCAGACGTTTTTTCCCAAGTAATTTTGGGCTGTTTATTTTGGCCCATTCATAATGAAATTTACACAAAATGTAAAGAGAAACTGGCTTTTTTCAAATGATCTCAAAATCTGAAAATTGACAAAAATGGAGATGCAATGTTTTTCCTGACAGCAATGACATTTCTTTTATTCCAGCTTCCGTTCTTTTCAGGAGCCTCACTTTCAGCTCCTCAGAGAACCTGCAGACACGCCTCCAAAGCTCAGTCTGAGAAGCTGGTTGATGATCAAACCCATTCAGTGGTGCTGAGGTCTGGACTCTGGGGCGGTCAGTCCATCATCCAGCTTCTTTGTTTGATGTGTCCGTCTCCTTTTCTCAGTGAGGTTTTTCTTGATCAGCTACACGTCCTTTCAGACCCACAGCGCTGACTGGTCTTCTCACAGTGGAAGGATGGACAGAAACACCTGTGGATGTTTTCAGATCTGAAGCAGCTTGATCTTCTCCTCTCTCTCAGAGATCAAAGCTTTCAGTGCTGTTTATCTGATGGGGGGGGGCAGGTTTGGAGTCTGCCAGCTCTTCCAGGTGGTTGTTAGGAGCCACATTTTCAGTTTTGGAAACTCCTGCTTTTTCACTTTGACTTACTCTTGTTCATTCAAGTGCAGTGGCTCCTATCTAATCTTCCAAGCATCTGCTGAAAAGTGAAACTTGTGCTTGACTATGAATTAAATTAAACACAGTGGCGGATTCATTCAGTCCCACATTGAAAATCAGACACTCTCATTTAAACCTGGAAACAAGACACTACAGCATGCTCTATATACATTAGTCCTCTAAGGGGGCCTAGTTTATCACTCTAAACCTGGAACATGTCGTATCTCAGGGCTCAGCACCTTTCATTAGAAGTGTTTCATTAGAGCTCTACACACTGGATTCTCTCCGCAGTCACAGCTTGCCCTTCTGACCTCCCGTCTGTGAACAGAACTGTCCCTTAACTGCTCAATTACTCAGTTCAGCACTGACTTCTGCTCCAGCCAGAGCCTTTATATCGTACACTAATGAAGCCAAATCGATTTGTTACTTTACTAAAGTAAGGTATCTTTTATTTAGTTCAGTGTGGCCCAAAGTGTGGCCCTCAGGCCAAAGCTGGCCCAAGAGTCCAGAACGTTACCTTGACTTTAACCATGTTCCTTTTTGTGGTATTTTGATGACAAAATAATGTCATGCTATAAAATACATGTTTAAAAACTTGGTTTGAAACCTACCTACCTTCTTTATTTGTATACAGTTTAGTCTTTTTGGTCCTCGGGCCACGACGAACTCTCCACTTTGGGCCGCCGGGTATTACAGGACTTTTAACCAAATAGTTTACAGCCTAGGTATTCTGTGATCTCCTGTAACCTGCAGTATTTACTTCAGTCCATTCTGTCTGTGACCCCTCATTACGCGTTCCAATTAATGTTATTGCTCATTTTATGGGGTCGGTCACTTCCACTAATCAGAGGATCTGCTACCTCTGCCCAACAAACAGCCAAACACATAGTGGGCACAGAGCTTTCGGCAAACCAGCACATGCTCATCCATCCACCCATCCGTCCATCCATCCCTCTAGTGGCAAGGATAAGGCTCTATTTTCCTCTTATTCTCTCTTTCCATTCTCAGTTGTTTTAGAGCCCTCTAGACAATCTGTCACAACATAAAACACAATATATACATCATACGAGGCCTTCAGAGAAGCGTCTGGTGCTCTTTCCAGAATGTAAACATTCACAGGTCACCAAGTTCACATGCAATGGAGCACACATCAGCCTCACATGGTACCATGGGGTGGGGTGAATACATACTGTACACCATCGATCCATCCCTCCACCCACCCATCCATCTGCTCTTAACCCCCCTCCTCCAGCCACACTTTCACTGCAGGGTGAAATGTCCCAGTGGTCAGTGATCAGCAGTCCTCTCAACTTTCTATGTAATGACCAATCTGACTTGAAAACTGCCTTGATTAAAATTGGTGGCTTTGGTCTCCATCCATCCATCCATCCATCCACAGAGGAAACAGAATGAAATAACCACTGACCAAACGGACCCTGATCATCCAGTCCTTTTCTATTAGAATACTCTAATATGTAATTACTTTATCCAGTAATGCAGCTTTCCTCACATCTCTCTTAATTAAATCAATTAATTACATGTGTTGCATTTAAAACATAAACAGCATATTAAATCGCATTATACTACAGTGTAAACTGGCTGGGTTGAAGACCGACTTCTGAGAATGAGATGAATGAGTGTGAAAAGCTGTTTTCTACATAATGTGAAAAACTACAATTAACCTTTTTTTCCCCCTAGAAACATTCATCCAAGCCAGGGACCACCACGAAGCCTGAAAGCGAAGCCCCGGCCCTCCAGCCGCACTTTCACAGCAGGGCATTTCACAGTGATGATTATGATGATTTCATGATGTACTTCACGCCAAAGGTCACCACCATTCTCAAGTCATCAGCCTGGCTGGAAGCTCCAACGCTTCTCCTGCATGGTGAGAGTGTAAAAGCTTAACTATGCAGCGGTCAAGGCGAGTTTCTTCCAGCTGAGAACAATCTCCAGGTTAAAATGAGTTCTTACTGCTTCACATATGGGGAAAAGTAATTCATGCGTTTGTGGCATCTAGATTGGATATTACTGGCTCGTTCACACCCAGTTCAAAATGCTGCAGCCAGAATGTTACCTGGTAAGGTAAGGTAAGAAAAGAGCACATTGCTCCAATATGAAATGCCATTGATGGTTTTTAAAGAATGGTCAGGAACCTGCATGTGTTGAAGACATGCTTTGTATATACACTCACTGGCCACTTTAATAGGTACACCTTGCTAGTAAAAGGTTGGACCCCCTTTCACCTTCAGAACTGTTTTAATTCTTCGTGTCAGACTTTCAACAAGGTGTTGGAAACGTTCCTCAGAGATTCTGGTTGGTGGTTTGAGTTCCTGCTGCCTTTCTATCATCTGGAACCAGTCTGCCCATTGAAAAGCAATTACAGTGTTCATTAAAATAGCTTAGTTATGAAACTGAACTAAAACTATTCATTCACAGAAAATAAACACAAACCTGAAAACTCTGAAACCAAACAAAGAAAACAAAGAAAGAGAAAAGAAAGACAAATACAGAAAGAAAGGGAGAAAGACAGTGTCACGATTGGCTCCTCCCACTCCATGTGTGTTTTGTTTTGGTTTGGTCCAGCCCCCTCGTTTCATGACTCCACCCCGATTGTCTCCACCTGTTTCCACCTGTCCCTCGTTTACCCTGTGTATTTAAGCCCTGTGTTTGCTGGTCTTTGTCTGAATTGTTATCTGCACTGTTGCTCGTGTTGGTGTTTGTACTGTTGTTTGTTTGCATTGTTATTCCGGTTTGTCTCATGTCTGCCCCCCCGATCTATCCGTGTTGGCTCTATGACCCTGGACCGTTTCGACCATGACCCTGGATTTACCCTTAATAAATCTCGCTTATCTCAGCACGTGTGTCCACCTCCTCGCTCCCCATTACAGACAAAGAAAAAAACAAAAAGACAAATACAGAGAGAATGAAAGAGAGAGAGAGAGAAAAATAGAAAGAAAAAGAGAGAGAGAAAGACAAAGAAAAAGACATCCATCCGTCCGTCCGTCCGTCCGTCCATCTATCCATTTTCTAAGCCACTTCTCCCTCAGGGTTTCAGGCGGTGCTGGAGAAGAAAGACAAATACGGAGAGAATGAGAGAAACAGAAAGAAAGACAAAGAAAGACAGGAAAAAGAGACAGAAAGAAAGACAAATACAGAGAGAAAGAAAAAGACAAAAAGAAAAAGAGACAGAGACGATGAAAAAGAGAGAAAGACAGTCAGACATACTGTCATGCAGTTCCACCAGAGAGGGCTCCAAATCCCAAAACTTTCTAGTGGAGCTTTAAACTACACACACACACACACACACACACACACACACACTTAAGCTGCTTCTCCCTCAGGGTCGCGGGGGGTGCTGGAGCCTATTCCAGCAGCCATCGGGCGGAAGGCAGGATACACCCTGGACAGGTCGCCAGTCTTTAAACTAATGGCATCATATTCAGCAAGAATAAAAGTGATCCCAGTACAGAGCCCTGTGGTACACCACACTGAATATTATGCCTTCTCATAGTGATGAGACTTGCTCTCAATCCAACACTTTGTAATAACGAACAGTTGGCTTTCTGTCTTTTCACTGACAGCAGTGATTTATGATGACAAATAAGCTTGGCCACTAGAGGGCAGTGCATTTTACGGGTTGGTGTCCTGTTAAAGATCAGGACAGTGTGGAGCACAGGAGCGGTAAAAGCTAATTGCATAGTCAAAGTGTTAAGGGCAGCGCTTGCAGGACCACAGAGCCCTTTACGCCATCACTGTAAGTGTTTCTTCACTGTAAAGTCATTTATATATTTTTGCTTTGTTTGTTTTTGTTTTCCCATGTAAACAAATGTGGAAATGTTTCCAGCACTTTTGGTTCCGGAAAATAAGACCAGAGCAGTGTGAATGGACGAGTTACAGCAGATGGAGCTGAAATGACCAATCTAAACATACATGCCTTAAAATAAAAACGAGTCGAGGCAGATTTACGGTGAAATACGGTGAAGGTTTGGGCACCTCTGGTCAAGGATCATGTCTTTATTGATTTAAGTGTAATAATAAGTCAAAACAGCGTCTACAGAGACACACTGCTGCACATCTCAGTACAACGTTACTGCTCATTGGCTGGATTTAACACAGTGGGGGAGAAATAAAGAGAAATAAAGAGAAATCTTAGACTGTGTGCTCTATTTTCTTCCAATATGTTGAACAAATCAGTAGTTATTGTGCTGTAAAAAAAAAAGCAGAACAGGGCCACTTAAGTGTTTTTCTCTGTAGAGGACAGGATGCGTATTATTATTATTATTATTATTATTATTATTATTATTATTATTATCAATTAAGTGTGGAATTTGACCGACCAGAGGGTGTTCATACTTTTGCATACACCTGTTATTTAATTTACATAACTTCTTCTAAATGAGTTTTTTGTGAACAGTTATTTTGATTTTGTTGTTTGGGGAAAAATCCCTCGGCAGGCTTCAGTGACCGTTAAATAAAACAAATATCAAGCTATGAAGGGGCCAATAACACAGAGAAAAAACTGTTGCTAAATAGTAAACGATGATAAATGTGTGTGTATACTATATAGTAGTAGTAAAATCGTTTGTGTGTGTGTGTGACAGTCGTGGGCTGGACGTTAGGGAACCGATCAAAGAACCATCTGCATGCTTAAATCGTTCTCTTCATGGTGAAATGCACCAGAAAGTGTTCTTCTTCTTTGCACGGTGTAAATGTTGTATAATACAATAACTAATTCAATAAACAAGTGAAGCAAACTGACCGGCAGAGAAGCCGAAAGCAGCTCGACAAACACAGAGGACTGCAGCCTTAATCTCAGAGGTGCTGCAGATTGTGCCTGCTGATGGTGGCTGGCCTACTGATCTGGGTGGTCTGAGTGGTTTAGTGAGCAGATGGAGGGTAGATGATCTTTTTCCCTCTACCCATAATCCTCTTCACACAGGAGAAGTGGCCGTGGGTGAGGAGGAGCGATCGCCTGAAGGACAGAAATGACAGGTAAGTTGGAAACAAGGTGAGGGGTGGACTGAGAGAAGCCTCTAGGAGGTGGACCTTGCTGAGAAGGGCCTTTACGGACAGTCCTGTTGTCAGAGTCCTTGGTGTCCGGGGTCAGTGGGCTTCAACACTGAGGGGTCCTCTGATTCTTTAACTGCACTTTCATTGTTTTATGCTTTATATTTATATGTAGTTGATATGTAGTCAAAATGGCCAAACTAACCTTTCCCGTTATTCCAGCTTCCATTCCGTTCAGGAGCATCACTTTCAGCTCCTCAGAGAACCTGCAGTCACGCCTCCAAAGCTCAGCCTGAATTAATCAAATCCATTCAGTGGTGCTGAGGTCTGGACTCTACATACATATGCAAATGGTTATGGAAGTGTTAATATAACCATTACATACTGTGTGTGTGTGTGTGTGTGTGTGTGTGTGTGTAAATATATATATATATATATATAGTGTGTGTACAGTATATAATAGTGTTAATATAACCATCATAACCATTTGCATTTGAATGTGCTCTATATGGTTCTACATAAAAGAACATTGGTCCGTTCTGAAAAGGGTTTTATGCAACACCAGCATACGGAGGACCAAATTTGCCCAAATGAAAAATAAATAAAACTAAAAATAAATGACTCAGTAAATTAATACATGAAGTAGATCTGCAAAGAATAATGAGTCACATAATGAAAACACATAAATATACATAACCATTAATATATTAATAAATAAAGTCTTTTATAAATTAATGTGTCTGCATTTATTTATGTCCGTTTAGTCATTTCCACTTCGCACTAATTTTTGTGTTTCTATTCATTTGTTTCCATAACTATTTTATTTATTTATTTATTTATTTCTCTACTTATTTATTTATTTCTGTTTTCCCTTTTGTCCTTGTGCTAACAAAAGGGCTGTCAGTCAATGATGTCACAGCGTCTCAGTATTCCTATTGGCTGATCGGTGTCAGATTCTGTAGATCGATTGTTCATGTCTTGCACTCTCAGCGGTAAAGACAAGATGGAATAACGGCTTCTTAAGATTAAGATTAAGTTTAAGTGAATCTTATTAGTCCCACAACGGGGAAATTCCACCTCCGCATTTAACCCATCCATGCAGTGAAACACCACACACACACACACACACACACACACACTAGGGGGCAGTGAGCACACTTGCCCGGAGCGGTGGGCAGCCCAATCCACAGCGCCCGGGGAGCAGTTGGGGGTTAGGTGTCTTGCTCATGGACACCTCAGTCATGGACTGCTGGCTCTTGGGATCAAACCGGAGACCTTCCGGTCACTGGGCCGGTTCCCGAACCTCCAGCCCACGACTGTTTTGGGCCACTTTGCTGCCTCTGCTGGTTCAGAGGTCGACCCTGTAGTGTTCAGAACTGTGGAGGAGGCAGTTCATCGTCTCTTTCTGCAGCATTCAGATCCCACAGACATTCGGACGCCCTTCTCACGCGCCGCGAAGCCCTCGAGAGTCACTCATCGGCAGGTTTGTCTGTTTGTCCCGTTTGATCAGCTCTTCTCCTCCTGGGCTTGGTTGCTAAGCCTGAACGTAAAAAACACGCCCCCTCATTATCATACGAATGTCAAAATACAGAAATTAATTAATTGCTTAATTAATCAATTAATTAATCAATTAATTAATACACAAATCAATGGATAAAGCGAATAATTGTTAAAAATATAGATACAGAAAAAAATATATATAAAAATGGCATCAATAAAGCAAAATAAATAATGCGGAGATAAATGAATTGAGAAATACAGTATATAACTGCAGAAAACGGAAATATGTGTAGAATTACAACCACAATCAGCGGTAAATACTTTATTTAGCTTTTTTAATTATTGATTTTTTACTGAGCCATTAATGTTTCATTTTTATTTTTCAGTTTGCCAAATCCGGTCCTCCGTACCAGAAAGGGTTCTGCTCTTGTTCCGATGTCAAGCTTGTAACAATAGCAGAACCCTTTTGGTGCGGTATAGAACCACATACAACATACATCTGAAGAACCATTTCACCAAGCAAAGGGTTCCTTAAGTGTTCATGGTTCTATATAGAACTCGTTTAGATTTATAGATTTAATTCATAATTTTGTAATTTAGTTTTATAGATTACCAATAACTGGTATCCTACATAGAACCATATACAATACCGTTCTCCATCAACCCGAAGAACCATTTCACCATGCAAAGAAGCTTACTAATGTTTCTTTAAGCGTCCACGGTTCTATGGAGAACCATTACCTTTGCTAAAAACCCTTGAAGAACCGTCTTTTTTGACTACTTTGCCATAAATATACGGTTCCACATAGAACAGTTTTGAAAATGGTTCCATGTCGCACCACAATTGGTTTTGCTGTGGTTACTTTATTGTTTGGAACCATATCCAACGCAATCGGAAGAAGCACTTCACCATGCATAGGACCCGGGTTCTTGGTTTTACACAGCACCATTGTCTTTACTGAAGAACCCTTGAAGAACCATCCTTTTGAGTGTATTAATGGTAAACAGTCAGCCCCACAGTGAACGCAGACCAGGCCAGCGTGACCTGGAGCACCGGGTTGGTGTCTCAGTGCTGTAATAGAACATAGGCGACGAGACCCACTGTGTTTGGGAACCCGGGACACTTTTGGTGGGGATTATCTCATAGAAGCTTAGGGTTAAAGCACTGAGTCAACCTATATCGAGGCACAGCTTTAGATACTCGTTCCCTGATGGCCAGCGCCGGATAGTCTGCCAGGGTGACGTAATCGCTGTGACTGGATTTTGAAGAGAAAGGCTACTATTGAGAAATGCAGCAGCTACAGCTCAGATATTAAATCTGGGTAATATTACATCACATAATATAACCAGACAGAACCATCAGAGCCACACTTTGGGCTTGGTGGCCTTTTTAAGTGGTCAATCAGGGTGAAACAGGGTCATGTTTACAGATCAGTGTAGCACCTGCAGGGGGCATCAGTGAATGTATGAATAACAGCAAGTGAGAAAAGTGACAGGAGAGGCCGGGTAGCTGCGAGGTAAGGACATGAGATTTGTGTAAAGCCTGTGTACGATCTATAAACGAGGAAGGCTTAAACATAAAAAGGTCATCTGTAAGAGCCCTAGTGCACTAAAAATACCACCACCACCCACCCACCCACCCACACACACACACACACTTACATACATATATACACACACACAATGTGTAATGGGTTAAGGAGCTGGGTATAAACATAATCAATAACATCTGAGCTGGACATTTGAGGTTCGACTCCCATTAAGTCCGATGTGGAACATTATGGGAGCAGTCGTGGGCTGGAGGTTCGGGAACCGGCCCTGTGACCGGAAGGTTGGCGGTTGGATCCCTAGCACCAAGGACTGAGGTGTCCTTGAGCAAGACACCTAACCCCCAATTGCTCCCTGGGCACCGTGGATTGGGCTGCCCACCACTCTGGGCTAGTGTGCTCACAAGTGTGCATGTGATGTTTCACTGCATGGATGGGTTAAATGTGGAGGTGAAATTTCCCCGTTTGTGGGATCAAAAAGTGTCATTTTATTAAAATGTAATGACTGCACTTACCATCATTGGTTGGTTAGAGTAGTGGATAACACCTCTGCCCTCTATGCTGTAGACTGGGGTTCAATGCCCTGCTTGGACAAGCCCCCTACACTATACCAATAAGAGTCCTTGGGCAAGACTCCCAACACCACCTTCACCTACTACACTGTAGACTGGGGTTCAATCCCCTGCTTGGACAAGCCCCCTACACTATACCAATAAGAGTCCTTGGGCAAGACTCCCAACACCACCTTCACCTACTACACCGTAGACTGGGGTTCAATCTCCTGCTTGGACAAGCCCCCTACACTATACCAATAAGAGTCCTTGGGCAAGACTCCCAACACCACCTTCACCTACTACACTGTAGACTGGGGTTCAATCTCCTGCTTGGACAAGCCCCCTACACTATACCAATAAGAGTCCTTGGGCAAGACTCCCAACACCACCTTCACCTACTACACTGTAGACTGGGGTTCAATCTCCTGCTTGGACAAGCCCCCTACACTATACCAATAAGAGTCCTTGGGCAAGACTCCCAACACCACCTTCACCTACTACACTGTAGACTGGGGTTCAATCTCCTGCTTGGACAAGCCCCCTACACTATACCAATAAGAGTCCTTGGGCAAGACTCCCAACACCACCTTCACCTACCTGTGCAAAATGATCCAATTGTAAGTTGCTCTGGATAAGAGCGTCAGCCAAATGCTGTAAATGTAAATCATCGATATAGCAGGTTAACATTTTCAAAGCAGTGCAAACCAGGAAATCTCAAACATTTATTAATCGTTTTTAGGTTTTATCATGTTTAAAAGCCTCATGTGGCAAAACACACACATAATCACACTGTTGCACATTTTAATACACAGCTGTTGTTTATTGGCTGAACATAACAGACTGGAAAAAAATAAAACATAAAATATGGCCTGTGCAAAAGTTATGGTGCATTTAATGTTTTATTTTTTCCTAATATGTCAAACTCAGCAGTTGATTTAATTGAATAGAATTAATTGTGCACTAAAGGTGAAAGAAAAGTGCCATGTTTAAGTGTAGTCTCTGTAGAGAGAATCAATAAAATATGGAATTTATCCAGGGGTGCTGAAACCTTAACACACCACTGAAACATGAATAAAGAAGTTGCTGAGGACTCCTGACTTACAAGAGGCCTTTTTAACAATTATTTATGTCACAATATTGGCAGAAATAAAACTATTAAGTCACAATGAAACATAAAAACTAAGTAATCCATCCACAGCATTTATTACACTTTTCCCTGATCAAGAGTACAGCCAGGTGTCGGTCAGGGCCTCCAGTGCTGATACAGTGGCAGCACAGGCTCTTTTAGAAGTTGCTACTTTTAGAATTAATGACATTATATGTGTAAGGAGAGGATCAGCCTCAGAGACAGAGCACCTGAATCTACACCACACACCTGAATCTACACCACGCACCTGCATATACAGCACGCACCTGTATACACACCACGCACCTGCATATACACCTGCATACACACCATGCACCTGCATATACAGCACGCACCTGTATACACACCACGCACCTGCATATACACCTGCATACACACCACGCACCTGCATATACAGCACGCACCTGTATACACACCATGCACCTGCATATACAGCACGCACCTGTATACACACCATGCACCTGCATATGCAGCACGCACCTGTATACACACCACGCACCTGCATATACACCTGCATACACACCACGCACCTGCATATACAGCACGCACCTGTATACACACCACGCACCTGCATACACACCACGCACCTGCATACACACCACGCACCTGCATATACAGCACACACCTGTATACACACCACACACCTGTATACACACCACGCACCTGCATATACAGCACGCACCTGTATACACACCACGCACCTGCATATACAGCACGCACCTGTATACACACCACGCACCTGCATACACACCACGCACCTGCATACACACCACGCACCTGCATATACAGCACGCACCTGTATACACACCACGCACCTGCATACACACCACGCACCTACATACACACCACGCACCTGCATATACAGCACGCACCTGTATACACACCACGCACCTGTATACACACCACGCACCTGCATATACAGCACGCACCTGTATACACACCACGCACCTGCATACACACCACGCACCTGCATACACACCACGCACCTGCATATACAGCACGCACCTGTATACACACCACGCACCTGCATACACACCACGCACCTACATACACACCACGCACCTGCATATACAGCACGCACCTGTATACACACCACGCACCTGCATATACAGCACGCACCTGCATACACACCACGCACCTGCATATACAGCACGCACCTGCATACACACCACGCACCTGCATATACACCAGTATACAAACCACGCACCTGCTTATACAGCACGCACCTGTATACACACCACGCACCTGCATATACACCTGCATACACACCACGCACCTGCATGCACACCTGCATACATACCATGCACCTCAATATACACCACACACCTACATACACACCATGCAGCTGGATATAAACCATGCACCTGGATATAAACCACGCACCTGGATATAAACCACGCACCTGCATACACACCACGCAGCTGGATATACACCACGCACCTGCATATACACAACACACCTGGATATACACCACACACCCACATACACACCACGCACCTGGATATACACCACGCACCTGCATACACACTGTACACCTGAATATTGGATCTATTGAATAATAGACAGACAGACAGACAGACAGACAGACAGACAGACAGCTTAAATGGTAAAATGGTTCTTCAGATTGATGGAGAATGTGTTGTATATGGTTCTATATAGCACAAAAAAGGTTCTTGTATTTTTACAATGTCAACCTTGTAACAATAGCAGAACCCTTTTAGGTGCTATAAAGAACTATTTTCAAAAAGGTTCTGTAAAGCCCCACGACCCAGAGGGAGAAGCGGCTTAGAAGAGTGTGTGTGTACTCTGTAAAGAAACATATACAACCCATTCTCCATCAGTCTGAAGAACCATTTCACCATTTAAGCCTGCAAATGGTTCTTTGAGCGTTCATGGTTCTACGTTCATCATCTTTACTGAACAGCCCTTGAAGAACCATCTTCTTGTTATAACTGTACTATATGTCCACCTCTGGTCATTTGTACTCCAAGTGCAAGAAACTTTGCTTTGAGGCAAAACGCCAAAAACCAGATTTTTATGAGAAGCCTGAGTAGAGTGGAACCCGAGTAGTGGACCTCATTAGGGTTAATTGGTTTTAAAGGCCTGGTCAGCGAATCCGTTTTAGTCCACGTCCAGCCCAGTTCCATGGAACGAGGGGGGAGGGGGCAGATTGAGGGTAAGCTGTTTGAAAAAGTGGAGTGTAAGGAAAGTAGATATGGAGGTGATACAGTGCACCCCCCCCAGCAGTAACCTGGTCACACCGAAGACGATGAGTGTCCTCACAGATATTTCACTCATTCACTCAGGATCCAGCTGTGGATAGGGCTGCCCACCACTCTGGGCAAGTGTGCTCACTGCCCCCTAGTTTGTGTGCTCACTAGTGTGCATGTGGTGTTTCACTGCATGGATGGGTTAAATGCAGAGGTGAAATTTCCCCGTTTGTGGGATTAAAAAGTGTCATTTTATTAAAATGTAATGACTGCACTTACCATCATTGGTTGGTTAGAGTAGTGAGTAACACCTCTGCCCTCTATGCTGTAGACGGGGGTTCAATCCCCTGCTTGGACAAGCCCCCTACACTATACCAATAAGAGTCCTTGGGCAAGACTCCCAACACCACCTTCACCTACTACACTGTAGACTGGGGTTCAATCCCCTGCTTGGACAAGCCCCCTACACTATACCAATAAGAGTCCTTGGGCAAGACTCCCAACACCACCTTCACCTACTACACTGTAGACTGGGGTTCAATCTCCTGCTTGGACAAGCCCCCTACACTATACCAATAAGAGTCCTTGGGCAAGACACCCAACACCACCTTCACCTACCTGTGCAAAATGATCCAATTGTAAGTTGCTCTGGATAAGAGCGTCAGCCAAATGCTGTAAATGTAAATCATCAATATAGCAGGTTAACATTTTCAAAGCAGTGCAAACCAGGAAATCTCAAACATTTATTAATCGTTTTTAGGTTTTATCATGTTTAAAAGCCTCATGTGGCAAAACACACACATAATCACACTGTTGCACATTTTCTATTCCACTGAGTAGAGTGGAACCCGAGTAGTGGACCTCATTAGGGTTAATTGGTTTTGAAAGCCTGGTCAGCGAATCCGTTTTAGTCCACGTCCAGCCCAGTTCCATGGAATGAGGGGGGAGGGGGCAGATTGAGGGTAAGCTGTTTGAAAAAGTGGAGTGTAAGTAAAGTAGATATAGAGGTGATACAGTGCACCCCTAGCAGTAACCTGGTCACACCGAAGACGATGAGTGTCCTCACAGATATTTCACTCATTCACTCAGCATCACTATTTCACGATGCCGGTTTAGGGCCACTGTTAAAAAGATTAAAATGAATGACTTCGAGAATAAAGCCATGTTTTCTAGAATAAAATCGTAATATTTGGAGAACAAGGCCATAGAATTATGACACTAAAGTGGAATATTGCCAGGAAAATCGCAATATTGTGGTTTTCCAAAAGGAAGGTAGCAACTTCCACAAGTTATAATGAGGGACGTTGGTAAAGTTCTACTTTCATATCGATTCACCCATAAAGAAACACTCAGTCTCTGTTCCTCCTGCTCATCAGCACCAGCCTGGTATTAGTACAAAAGGCTGAAGAGGCTGAGCAGGAAACTGTGTTTATCTAGAATAAAGAGCCAGACGGACTCGGAGGAACTGCCTCTATTGTTGAAGAAGAACTCGCGGGCAGGGCTCATCTACACGGCTGTCAGTGGCCACATGTAGTTTCACAGGAGACAAAGAGACTGATCAAAATGACCACTTTGCGTCTTCGTTGTCGCCACTGCAGCAACCAAGCCCCAAAAACGTTACGGCAGCCCCCCTACGGGTAGCCCACTTTATCCATATATCGTAATCTATTCTCGTAACATTACGACTCTATTCTCAAAATATTACTCTAACGATTAACAATTAACTCTAATTAGTCTATCAATAAGACAATTCTCGATGTCTATTATTTTTATTTGTATTTAACAGTGGCCCTAAAATGCCACTGGACGACGTCTTTCATCAAACAGTGCTTAGTTTTTGATGTTTAAGATTCTCAGGTGAAGATTGTGGTAGCCTCTTTCTACAGCACCCCCTAGTGGAAATCCACTTAGACGTTTTCAACATAATCAAATCAAATTTGTTCCCCATAACTGTGTCAACAGACACACTCGGACGTTGTTTCTCTATTTGTGAAATTTGTTGAGCTGCTAGTGAGCAACGAGGGGTGGAGTGAGAACCCCCTACTGTGATTTTTCAAGGCTGGGATGTAATGGAATATAAGTATTGTGAATACATATTCAGAATACAGAAATTAAGTATCTGTATTCAGTCAAAGAGTAGACTGATAAATCAATGTGATCGGTTATTAATCTCAGCGTTACTGAGCTCTGCTAAAGCCTGAGTAGACTGATAAATCAATGTGATCGGTTATTAATCTCAGCGTTACTGAGCTCTGCTAAAGCCTGAGTAGACTGATAAATCAATGTGATCGGTTATTAATCTCAGTGTTACTGAGCTCTGCTAAAGCCTGAGTAGACTGATAAATCAATGCGATCAGTTATTAATCTCAGTGTTACTGAGCTCTGCTAAAGCCTGAGTAGACTGATAAATCAATGTGATCGGTTATTAATCTCAGTGTAACTGAGCTCTGCTAAAGCCTGAGTAGACTGATAAATCAATGTGATCGGTTATTAATCTCAGTGTTACTGAGCTCTGCTAAAGCCTGAGTAGACTGATAAATCAATGCGATCAGTTATTAATCTCAGTGTTACTGAGCTCTGCTAAAGCCTGAGTAGACTGATAAATCAATGTGATCGGTTATTAATCTCAGTGTAACTGAGCTCTGCTAAAGCCTGAGTAGACTGATAAATCAATGTGATCGGTTATTAATCTCAGAGTTACTGAGCTCTGCTAAAGCCTGAGTAGACTGATAAATCAATGTGATCGGTTATTAATCTCAGCGTTACTGAGCTCTGCTAAAGCCTGAGTAGACTGATAAATCAATGTGATCGGTTATTAATCTCAGCGTTACTGAGCTCTGCTAAAGTCTGAGTAGACTGATAAATCAATGTGATCGGTTATTAATCTCAGCGTTACTGAGCTCTGCTAAAGCCTGAGTAGACTGATAAATCAATGTGATCGGTTATTAATCTCAGCGTTACTGAGCTCTGCTAAAGTCTGAGTAGACTGATAAATCAATGTGATCGGTTATTAATCTCAGCGTTACTGAGCTCTGCTAAAGCCTGAGTAGACTGATAAATCAATGTGATCGGTTATTAATCTCAGCGTTACTGAGCTCTGCTAAAGTCTGAGTAGACTGATAAATCAATGTGATCGGTTATTAATCTCAGCGTTACTGAGCTCTGCTAAAGCCTGAGTAGACTGATAAATCAATGTGATCAGTTATTAATCTCAGTGTTACTGAGCTCTGCTAAAGTCTGAGTAGACTGATAAATCAATGTGATCAGTTATTAATCTCAGCGTTACTGAGCTCTGCTAAAGCCTGAGTAGACTGATAAATCAATGTGATCAGTTATTAATCTCAGCGTTACTGAGCTCTGCTAAAGCCTGAGTAGACTGATAAATCAATGTGATCGGTTATTAATCTCAGCGTTACTGAGCTCTGCTAAAGCCTGAGTAGACTGATAAATCAATGTGTTCAGTTATTAATCTCAGCGTTACTGAGCTCTGCTAAAGCCTGAGTAGACTGATAAATCAATGTGATCGGTTATTAATCTCAGCGTTACTGAGCTCTGCTAAAGCCTGAGTAGACTGATAAATCAATGTGACCGGTTATTAATCTCAGTGTTACTGAGCTCTGCTAAAGCCTGAGTAGACTGATAAATCAATGTGATCGGTTATTAATCTCAGTGTTACTGAGCTCTGCTAAAGCCTGAGTAGACTGAATATTCCAGAATTTGTTCAGGAAAAGTTGTAAATTTTTTTACAGTTTTGTTGCTGCTCTGCTTCCCAGTTCATCAAGTGCAAATACTCCTAATGTCTTCATCGGCCAATTTCTTCCAAAATTAGTGAACAATTGTTCAAGATAACTCATAAGGCTACTAAGCAGTGAATCTGCACTGTTTCTTAGTGGACAGATGGCCTCTTGTTGATATCTGATCTTTTATAAGAGCATCTGTCATCCAAGTCAGATGGCCTCAGGATTTGTGCTCTATATCATGCAGACTTTTCTCCCACACCTTCTTTATGCTCATTGTATCCATCTTAGTGTTTAGACAACATCAGCTCATTTGGCGACCATTAGTTGGTGTTCTGCTTCTGGCTAAATTTAGACACCCGTAAAGCTTCTTAGAGGAGAACCCTCTTATGAGTTCCTTTCCATGAATAGCATCCAAGTATAGACCACACAAAGATCCTTAAGTGAAAATCCCTGGCAGGTATTTAATTCTAAATGAGTAATTACTGGGTTTGTCAGTGTGTCTTGGTCTTGCAGGTGCGTGCATCTAAGCGGCTCATTCGCGCCTTGGCTTTGGAGCGAGTCGCACATACACACACACACACACACACCCTGAGAGGCAGCGGTAGTTTCAACTAGCCGTTCCGCGGAGCTCCGAGTTTTCCCAGGGTGGGATCTGATCCGAAACAGCCGCCAAAATGTGTGACATGGGGGCACTCGATAACCTGGTGGCCAATACGGCCTACCTGAAAGCCCAAGGCGGGGACGACAAGGAAATGAAGAAACGGCGCCGGAGCTTGTCCCTGCCCAAAGCCGAGCAGTGCACGTCCGTCAGGGCGAGCGTGGAGAAGGACTTTGAGTCCATTTGTGAACAGCAGCCCATCGGACAGAAGCTTTTCAGGCAGTACCTGAGCAAAGCTTTACCCGAATACATGGCTGCTGCGCAGTTCCTGGATGAACTGAATGACTGGAACCTGTCCGAAGGTGCCGCCAAGGACAAGGCCCGGACCAACATCATCAACAAGTTCTGCAAAGAAGGATCCAAGAGTTTCCTGTCCTACCTGACTGGAGACGCGCTGGCTAAGTGCAAGGCTGTCTCGGACAAGGACTTTGAAGAAGTGATGATGGGCAAAGTGAAAGATGCAACACGGGAGTTCCTCAAAGGCAAGCCCTTCACGGATTACCAGAGCAGCCCTTTCTTCGACAAGTTTCTGCAGTGGAAGGAGTACGAGAAGCAGCCCATCACTGAGAAATACTTCTATGAGTTCAGGACGCTTGGAAAGGGTGGATTTGGAGAGGTAGGTTCTTTATGGTGATTTGATGTAGATCCAGGAAATAATCCTGACAGTTGCTGGGAATCAATCAACATAAAAGTCGTACCATAGACGAGCAAATTAAAAAGATTATGGTACCTGTGAGAGAATGTTTGTGGGCGTCTTAAAATTAGACTAAGCAAAGGTTTAGGTCTAACTTCCCACTTGCTTCCAGGTATGTGCTGTGCAAGTCAAGAACACTGGCCAGATGTACGCCTGCAAGAAGCTGTGCAAGAAGCGTCTGAAGAAAAAGCATGGTGAAAAAATGGCTCTGCTGGAGAAGAAGATCTTGGAAAAAGTCAATAGCCTTTTCATAGTAAGCCTGGCCTACGCTTTCGACACCAAGACCCACCTGTGTTTGGTCATGACCTTGATGAATGGCGGTGATCTTAAGTACCACATTTACCACATGGGGGAGAAGGGAATCGAGATGAACCGGATCATTTACTACACCGCCCAGATCGTTACTGGCATCCAGCATCTGCATGCCATGAACATCGTGTACCGTGACATGAAGCCCGAGAACGTTCTCCTGGACAGCCAGGGCCAGTGCCGTCTCTCTGACCTTGGTCTGGCTATTGAGATTCCAAATGGAAAAACGTCCACCCAGAAGGTGAGACTGAATTAGACAATAACTGTGTAGAATGTTCATCGCTGATACTGATTTTTTAAAAATCTGAAAATTCTGATAACCAATTATATCCTCTGCTGTAATATGGCCAAAGATTATACTATGTTAGTATTTAAATATGTCCACTGTCAAACCTGTTAAACTTGCAAAAACTGCAAAATTTGCAAAGCATCCACGAGCCTAAACCCTTGAAATGCTCAATTAAGACCATATAGTCACTCTGCAAAGAAACTTGTGATTCTCCAAAATGGTACCTTTCCAGAAGAGGCCAAAAACAATATTAATCTTTACCTTTCATATAATATTACATATTAATGTTGTTAACTTTTATTTGACGCAAATTCAGAGCATTTCTGTTGGTCCTTTCCTCATTAAAATTTCACACAACATAACAGACATCTCAGCTCAAATTGAGCAGAACATTAAAATTTGCGAAAAAAATTGAGATTTTTGAAATTAAATTTAAAGCACTTCGTTTCTTCTACTTAACAAAAGCACCTCACAACTGTGTTTATACACAAATATATCACTTTCTGCTTTAAATTGATTTTCTAAGCAAGTCTAAGCACCTCTACAACGCAAACTGTGACCTGCGTAAAAGTTATAGCACATTTTATATTTTTGTGGTTTTAGGTCTTATTTTTTGTTTATTTCCAATACGGCCAATACAACAAATATAGAATATTAATGTATGTTGAAATTTGCAAAAAAATGACGTAGATTGTAGAGCATGTGTTAAATTACTGTCACCTTGAAAATCAACAAAACATGAGGTCATGCTGGAGGTGATCGAATGATTGAAAATGACCATACAAAATTTTCATTCTGAGACTGGACTGAAATGTTTGGCAGGATTCCCTACAATTCTGATAATTCCATGGGTTGATAAATAGGTCTATATAAATATAACAATATAATCTGTCGTTAAAACAACTAGAAGTACCAAAGAATCAGAATGAAAAAGAAAAAGGTTTGAATTAGTGAGCAGCTGAGATCTTTGACTTAAAATTCCAAACTTCACAAGCTTTCGAAATTTCCAAACTTGGATTTTGAACTTGGATTGCATCTCAGTTCTGTGTGATTTTACTTGCAGCCTCAAAAAAAAAAGCCGTTTGTTAAAAGTGGTCTTGAAGTGTAAAGCTCTGACCCCTGTGTCCAGGTTCTCTGTAAGAGTGAGGATTACTGCTTTGTTAGGAACGTTCTGAGGGGGGCCTCTGCTTCCGTTATATAACTCATTTGGTCTCCTGCATGCTGAGCATCGCCGGACCAATTATAAGCACAGTTCAAGCTCTTAAAGAACCATCTCATTTGAGTCCGCAGCAATGTGTCCTCATCTGCTCTGATGGACCTTCATCCACAAAGCCCTAATCTGAAGGAGCAATCCTGTGAGGTTTTGAGCTTCACCAAGTGCTGGAAAACCTTTAAAATGGCTAATAGATAATCAAATTGTGTTTTGCAAATATATTAATTGAATAAACTTAAGTTATAATAGTAAAAAGAATAATTACATAAATTGATATTGGTTTCCTAAAAGCGGCCACAAATATTTGGAACCAGGGCAAGGCAAAGTATAAACATCAAAGGAAGACTAAATCCGTTTTTTTACAGATCAATTATCAAAATGTTAAAATTGCCACCCAGCAAAGGACGTATGCCAGCCAATTAGGCTGCCAGCACTGATGATGGTGAATGAAGTTGTTCTGGCTGCTCAGACAATAAACATTTACAAATAGGACGTGTGTAAAGATGAATCCTGTTTTATTTTTATTCCATTTTTGCATTAAGATTCTGGTGACTAATGAAAACTATGTAGTGCTGTCATTTCGGACTCCCTTCATCAGCTGTCATGCTCACTTTCCGTAAGCCTTGCTATTGAGGTTGAAGTTATGGTTCATCGTTACTTTTCAGCAGAGTAAAATCTTAGAAATGGAACTGAATTGCAACCAAGGCCCTATAAGACTAGCACAGGGCTGACTGGCCATATAAGCCCATGGTAAATGACCACGATTAGATTTTACTGCCGCTTTACTGAACGTGGCATTCAAGGTTATATAGTTTTATATAGAATTTATAGTTTTCAAACTTTTAGTTTTTACTCTTACTTAGGTTTTTTGGTTGTTTTGTCTTTTGCTTTTAATTTAGTTTGTCAGTCTTAAGCATTATTAGTATTTTTTGAAAAGTAATGCTTTTAGTTTTAACTTTAGCTTCTGTTTTAGCTCTTTGTGTGATAGCAGATATTTGACGAGTGTTAAATCTTTAAAATTTTTATTTTTTTAAAAAATCACCACAACAAACCCTCATTCATGCACTGAAAAAAAGCCAAAATTAAGGTCTTTTCTTAGCTGGCTTAGTTGGCTTTCATGTCTGTCATTTTTGACTGTTATGACAGTTCATAAGCACATCTTTTAACTGCTAGCTTTCATTTTAGTGACGGTTCTAGTTGCCAATAACAGCCCTGGTCCAAAACACTATGACAATATTGTTTTTAACAGTCCAGTGGATCCAAACAGGAGTCAAATCTGCTTCAGTCAAAATGAAAGCCCGTTTCATGGAGCGGCTAAGCTAAGCTCATTATCCTGTGCCCTTCTTGGGTCACCAGTGCAGGCTGAAGCCCAAGGCTAACCCCCAGAGGCTTGGTTGACTTTGTGCTCCTGATCCGCTTACTTAGAAAGAATTACACAAATCTGTCTCTGAGCAGTCTGCTGAACTTAGAGACAGCGTATGTGTCTGTGGCCTCCCTTCATGCTACCTGCTGCCTGCTTTCTCCACATATTTTGGCACTGAAGTGGCCAAAAACTCTGGAAATAGACACAGTTGGCTAAAAATTGGACATGTTAGTAACAGATATGCCTACGTTTGGCCATTTGATGGTCATATTTACGATCTAAACGTCAAGCTAGCTTAGCTATTTCATTACTAAATGGCTAATGGTGGAGTCCTCAGTCTTCGTTTTTCATTCTGAAGACAACATTTTTATACGTTGAAGACGAGGACGCAGCCCAGAATCACATCTTGCCTATTACGCTGGAAAAATGAGTACTTTTAACTTTGTGTGAAACATAAACATGCTGTCCAGCAGCTTGCCAACTTGCAAAACCCACTAGCTTTTCACAGTTAGCACCGCAGCAAACTGAACATCTGACTGCAGGCTGTAATTCAAGTTACCAGATGCCGGTGTCGGCGAAGTAAATCCAATAGAATAAGATTAAAGCTCAAGAAATCACTCTGCAGCGATCTTATGAATGTTTTCCATAACTTAAAGCCATTTTAATCTATTAACACATGCGCTTCGAACTATTCATCAGCGATTCCAAGTAACAGGTTGCACCGCAAGTGTCCAGTAGGTGTGCGGTGGAGTTTTTATGTAATGTAAGGCGGTCCACTTCGTCACCGCGGATCCGCACATGACTCTTGACAGATAGTAGAGGATTACAATTAAGCCTCTTCTCTCTGGCTCTGAGGAGAGGTCAGCTAGGAGCAGTGGTCAGGTCAGCGCTTACATAAAGAGCCCTACCGTAAAAAGGGTGGACTATTTTAGCCACGTCTGCTGAAATAAACTCCTCTCGTACATCGTCGTTTTGGCTTAACCGTGCAAAATGATCAATGTGCATTAAAATGATTTAGCTGGGCAGTAAGTGTGTTTCTATTACTTAGAACACTGGGTCATCAGAATAGATGCAAATAAACACAAACACAATTAAAAGTAAGAAGAATTTCATACTTTGATGAAAGTAGTTGATGTCTTGTTCAGTGAGTTCAAATAAGGGTTCATTGTTATTTTTCAGCAGAGTAAAACCATAGAAATGGAACTGAATTGCAACCAAGACCCTATAAGACTAGCACAGGGCTGGCTGGCCATATAAGCCCATGGTAAATGACCACGATTAGATTTTACTGCCGCTTTACTGAACGTGGCATCCGGGTTCAATACAAGGTTATATAGTTTTATATAGAATTTATAGTTTTCAAACTTTTTGTTTTTACTCTTACTTAGGTTTTTTGTTGTTTTGGCGTTTGATTTTAATTTAGTTTCAGTCAGTCTTAAGCATTAGTTTTGTTTTATTTGGCCACGATTAGATTTTACTGCCACTTTTCTCTACGTAGGTTTTCCGCAAGTAGCATCTGGATTCAAAACAAGTTTCTATTATGGTTTTGATTTTTATTTAGAGCTTTTATTTTTACTTCGTTTTTCCTTTTGGCTTTTGATTTCAGTTTAGTTTCAGTTCGTCCTGAGCACAGTTAGTTTTAGTTTATTTTTTATCTTCTGAAAAGTAGTAATTTTAGTTTTTGCCAGCTTCAGTTTAATTAATTAAATTTAATTGAAATTTTAAAATTTATAATAATATAATCTATTATGTTTTAGTTAGTTTTCCAGGGGATATTATAGTTTTTATTCTTTAAATAAGAACGTATTCTTATTCGTTTGTAGTTCACACTCTTTAGAATGACTTAGCTGGGCAGTAAGTGTGTTTCTATCACTTAGAACGCCGGGTCATCAGAATAGATGCAAATAAACACAGAGCTATTAATTATTAGGTGACCCTTATTAGTACCACAACGGGGAAATTTAACCCATCTGCGAAGTGAAACACCACATACACACTAGTGAACACACACACACTAGGGGGCAGTGAGCACACTTGCCCGGAGCGGTGGGCAGCCCTATCCACGGCGCCCGGGGAGCAGTTGGGGGTTAGGCGTCTTGCTCAAGGACACCTCAGTCATGTGCTGTCGGCTCTGGGGATCAAACCGGCGACCTTCCAGTCACAGGGCCAGATCCCTAACTTGGATGGATTTATTAAATTCCTTAATTCAATCCGCAGCGCCTGATTTAACATACTTAAGTATTGATTATATCCATCAGGTATTGATTAAGAACTACAATACTGGACTTCCTCGAGGAGAAACACATAAAATCACTGATTATTCATATATTTGTGTTTATAATTTATTATTTTCTAATTAATTTCGGAGCAAATAAATCCTGGCTCACCAGATAAAAAGCTTTAATACGGTACTGTGTAGAAATAGAGCCCTTTGCATGATTAAAGGCTTCTTTAGACCATTATATGGAGAACATGTTATAAATGGTTCTATAAACAACCTTTCTGAAAATGTCAAGCCTGTAACAATAGAAGAACCCTATTTGGTGCTGTACAGAACCCTTTTCAAGAAGGTTCTATATAGAAACACATACAAAACACATTGTTCATCAATCTGAAGAACCATTTAATGATGCAAAGGGTTCTTTGTGTACATGGTTCAATGTAGAACCACTTTCTGTACCAAAGAACCCTTGAAGAACGTTTTTTTAAGAGTTCTGTCCTTTTGCATCCAGTCTATGAATGATCTCCGTGAAGCCTCTTCGGCTGCCTCTCCCATCTATTATTAAGCCTTTATAACTTCATTTCACTTCAATATTTCCTAATAAATCCACCCATCTTCTCTTCTCAGGCCGGTACAGGAGCTTACATGGCTCCTGAGATCCTGACTGAAATCCCATACCGGACGTCAGTCGACTGGTGGGCTCTGGGGGTCAGTATCTTTGAGATGGTGGCCGGCTACACCCCCTTCAAAGGTCCAGATAGCAAGAAGGAGAAGGTGGAGAAGGAGGAGGTTCAGAGGCGCATCATCAACGAGGAGCCCAAGTTCGAGCACAAGAACTTCGACGCTGCCACCAAAGACATCATCCAGCAGTTCCTCAAGAAGAAGATAGATGAACGCCTTGGCTGCAAGTAAGCTCCTCCATCCCTCTTAACCTCCTGATCCCTTGAACCGAGAGTGTTTAAGCAAGACGAGCAGACTGGAACTCTGCGTCCTCTCTGTTGTAGCCAAAGGCCACACAAGGTTTGCCGGAGAAGCAGATTGTGTTGCTTGTATGTTTAAGGCTGGTTTGGTTCATTTGCTCCTCCGTCTAAAAGTTATTGTTGTCATATTGTGATTCTGGAATAATAATGAAATTTATTTACATTACATCTAATTTCAGGACCAACATGTCCAAGGGAGACCTTGTATTTGTTTACTGCAGAAGGATGTCTATATCAACTCTCAGCTGTTCAGTGTTCAATGAGTTGCTCCATCCCGTTATTCCAGCTTCCATTCCTTTCAGGAGCCTCACTTTCAGCTCCTCAAAGAACCTGCAGACATGCCTCCAAAGTTCAGTCTGAGAAGCTGGTTGATTTTCTGAAGTGATCAAACCCATTCAGTGGTGCTGGGGTCTGGGCTCTGGGGTGGTCAGTCCATCGTCCAGCTTCTTTGTTTGATGTGTCCATCTCCTTTTCTCAGTGAGGTTCTTCTTGATCAGCTACACATCCTTTCAGACCCACAGCACTGAGTGGTCTTCTCACAGTGGAAGGATGGACAGAAACACCTGTGGATGTTTTCAGATCTGAAGCAGCTTGATGTTCTCCTCTCTCTCAGAGATCAAAGCTTTAAGTGCTGTTTATCTGACGGGGGAGATTTTAGGGTCTAACAGGTCTTCCAGGTGGTAGTTAGGAGCCACAGGAAACTCCTGTTTTTTTTCTCTTTCACTTTGACTTTCTTCATCCCTAAGCATGTGGATTATCTTATATCTAATCTCCTCACAAACATCTCTTGGTAAATCAATAAATAGTACTTAATGGCCATTTTGACAGGATATTAAATATATGAATGGTGGTCTCTGAGTTTTTGCACAGTTCAAAAGTATCCAAACAGTTCTTCTAACAAGTGAATGAGCCTAAAGTCAATATGCCCAATGCCAACCATTGGCCAGTGGGGTATAAAGCCCCCCAGCCCCCTTGGGCTGTGGAGCAGTGGAACTGTGTTCTCTGGAGCAATGGAGCTCCATCCAATACCTTTGGGATGAGTTGGAGTGATCCATAACTGACCGTCCAACATCAGTACCTGACCTCACTAATGCTCAATCAAATCCTCACAACAATGTTTCAACATCTAGACCAAAGTCTTGTCACATATTCCATAAAAAGTTCACTCATACTAACTGACCATCTGTGTGTCCACAGGGGTGACGACCCGAGGAAGCACGAGTGGTTCAAGTCCATCAACTTCCCTCGTCTGGAGGCCGGCCTCATCACTCCACCCTGGCAGCCAAAGCCCAACGTCGTCTACGCTAAGGACACTGGCGACATCGCCGAGTTCTCCGACATCAGGGGGATCGAGTTCGATGCGAAGGACGAGAAGTTCTTCAAAGAGTTCGGCACAGGAGCCGTGCCCATCCCCTGGCAGGAAGAGATGATTAACACGGGACTCTTCGACGAGCTCAACGACCCAAACCGGAAAGAGTCCTCGGCCGGCCTGGACGGCGACCAGAAGTCAGGAACCTGCACGTTGCTGTAATGGAGCTCCCTAGTCATACAGTACACGCTATATCCATGCTAACAAAGACCAAAGTCAAACCACACGTTCCTCTGAAGACGAGAGGAACGCAAGCAGAAAGAGAATGGCACGTCAGTCCGCTGTAGGGATAGTGAATGTTTCGGTGTTCGTCTTCAGACGCCGGACACATTCCTTCGCGCTGAGCTGGACTGGGCTTTGGATCGAGTGGGGAAGTTTGCGTTTACCTCCTTTCCTGGTTGTTTTTGTGAAGTAGGTAGTAAAACCTCCTCCCCAGCAGGGGGCACAAGTGAAACTACCAATTGAGAAGACTTTAGAGGACTAGCTTTATGATTTATCTCCTTAATGGACTGTGTGGGTGAGAAAAGTGTAACATTAGAGCTTGTTTGTGCTTGCTGGGGCGCAACGTCGACAGAAGGCTCAAATGGTTGGAAACGTGTCGGTTGGCGGCATCGTTTCCAAGCATTTCTCGCCTTGCCAAAATCACCGTTTACTTGCGTATCAGTTCAGAAACGGCAACCGACCGCACTAAACATTTACATAGCCCTATTAGAGTGGATGAAACTTAGTTAAATAGTTATATTTTTGCAACAAAAAAAAGAAGTGCATTTGAACGATGTTTCAATGCCTCGTGATGAGTTCTGACCTCATTAATCAGTGGGGTTTGGACGACGAGTCCACTCTGATTATGCACCTAGTTTTTCAAATGAAATGTATCTGTATAAATATGTATATATAACGGAGATGTTAATCTATTGAGGTTCGTGTACAGAGTTTAGGTTTTTAACATAGATAAGGGACAGAAGATTCTGTTCCGTGATTCCCGAGTTAGGATGGTCCAGCACTTGCTGCCCTGCCCATGTCAAAGGAGAATAGACTTTGACCAGTTTTTCAAATTTTCTGCAGTGTGTGAGCTGTAATCAGAGAGAGTCAGAGCGGTTTGGTGTGAAGCGGTTCAGACGTCTTTACAGTGGTGTTGATGGGAACCAGGCGTCGCCATGACGACAACACAGATATAGACACTTTATTTACCATCCAGAACCACCAGAGAACCTACACGAGTCTCCTGAGATTATATGGAATGCTGATGATGGAAAACAGTGGAAAATCTGGAATAATGAGTTTTCTTTGGGGACTATTTTGCCGCACACGGCGCCCTGCATGTCTCCCTCCACCATGAATGGAGTTGAAGTTCTCTAAACTCTCATAAAACAGCGTCTCAGTCATCAGGCAGTGAATTCAGAACCAGTTCATGTAGGAACTTTCTGTGGGAGCTTTTAGAGGGACGTCTGGTTCCCATCACCACCACTGGGAACATTTGACACCAAACCACTCTGAATGACTTTGTTTACATATTAACCATTTAATTATGCATATATTTTGGACAACTGGTGTCATTCCCTACTAAGACTGCGCTGTCATGCTATTGTCCTGCCTAAGTGGTGCTCCTAATAGAGCAGGAACACAAAGCTGTCGTTATTAAGTGTGTGTGAAATCCATTGCAGTTGAAGATCTGTGTAATGGGGCCTGACCGATATATAAGTTAGCCGATAAAACTGAACATGCAAGCATGTCACTGACAACAACATTTCACCAATGAACAACAAGAAGATGAGGCAAATTTGAGGATTTTAAGGGGCCCAGTGTTCTTATACTTACCAGTCTTTAACATGGGTGTCATGTTATAACACAAGAACACAAGAAAATGTAAACTGGCAAAAAATAATTCATGGCAACCAACAAAACCAGTACTGCACCCAAATATTAAGACTGTCTGCTGACAGCCATATCAATGCATCAGTCTATTAAGTCTTAAAACTTTAAATAAAACTACTGAAATCAGTTTTATTTTCCCCCATAATAAATCACATCAGCCAATATCACAGATTCACTGATATTTGTATCTTATAATAGATTGTATCTCCTTAAAACCAGTATCGGTGGTGATTTATCATATCGGTCGGGCCCTAGTTTGTAACTGTAAATATAATATTCCACAGTCACATGCTTGATTTCTGAATGATCTGACTGAATAAAAATGCTTCTGTCTTTTACACGTTTGGCTTAAACTTTGCTATATTTGAACTGATGTGAGTGTTAAAGGACGGTTCAGTGAAAAAAATCAACTTTACTCCGTTTTGCTCTGATCTCAGATCTACTCAATTAGCCAAGGCGTGGTTGGAATCCAGATCTTGCTTCTATAGCTTAGAACAGGAGCTACAACGCTAGCTTCGCTAACAAACACCTGAACTCAATAGTCACCGAAATAGCCTAAACTGTCTCTGTAAAAAATAACTTCTCAAGCCTCTCAAACTGCATCTACATCTTCATCAGTGTGGTTTGGAGCACAGTTTGACTCACCGTGAGCTATAAACCTGAATAAAACTGCACCGCAGCCGTGTCAGAGAACACAAAGCCGGACTGATCTCTGATCAGATTCCTCTGTATTTCGATTCCAGATCAGCACTCTGACTCCTGGGGTGGGCTGTACACTCTCAGAAATAAAGGTTCTAGACTGTCTCTGGGTCTGTCCCCCTCTTATCACTGGGGTGGTTCCCTCAAGGCTCCATCTCAGTGCCTTCAGTCAGGGAACATACCTGAACCATAATCCACTGAAATGATCTGTTCTAAGCTGGACTGACTCCACACACCCCGCCTCGCCTCGCCTCCAGGCTTTTACTCTACTGCTCTGTTTTAAAACATCCGGTTATGAAAAGGAACAAATACCAACTTTTCACCTGGAGGACCTGATTTAAGCTCCACAATCAGACCTTAGAACCACTGTAGAACCTTTAAGGGAACGTTTACACTGTTTGCACCTTTATTTCTAACAGTGTAAACACAGACTCCCGCTGCTCAGAGTTTAGATCATGTTTATAGCTCACAGTAAGTCGGGCTATGCCCCCCATCCGTCTTAACGAAGACCTGACTGCAGTTTGATCGGGCTGAGATACAGTTTGGGTGACTACTCCAGCTTCTGTAGGCACTGTTAGCCTCGCCGCTCCAGACTAAAGAAGCCAACTTGGGACTCTTGGCTGATCACTCAAGTGCAAAATTGTGTAAATTTGACTTTTCTCAGAACTATTCCTTTAAGGACGGCCCCTCCAATGTACGTCACAGCACTGAAAAAGCCAAAAACAAGTGATTATTGACGTGAATGAAGTGAAGCAGCAGGCCTTAGCTGACCTGTTGGAGCAGTAGATGTTCATAGCTGCAGGAAAACCGCAGGCGAAAGTGAAAAAAACAAGCTAACGCTATTTACGGAAGGGAGCACACATCAGCTCAGAGGCTGGCTGAAGTCCTGGGCTGATTTTCAGAGTGCCACACTTATCTTATAAGATGATAATCTGGATTAGCCTGGCGTACTTAAATCAACCTCTAATCTCTGTAAACTGCAGCCCGCAGTCGGAGCTGCAAGATGTGCAGCTTTCACCTCCGAGCCACGTCTGATCTCCTCGCTGCACTGTGGTTGTTTCTGATACCGTATGAGGAGTCCAGCAAATCTGAGATCAAACGAACGCAGCTGGTGTAACTTCGAAGCCTTTAATGCTGTTTTATTCCAGACCTGTTTGTCTTTTATATAGACATTCGCTGAGCACTTTAATCTGACCACCTCCTCGTTTCTACGCCCACTGTCCACTTTATCAGCTCCACTGACTGTATAGCTGCACTCTGTAGTTCTACAGTTACAGACTGTAGTCCATCTGTTTCTCTGATACTCTGTTACCCTGTTCTTCAGTGGTCAGGACCCCCATGGACCCTCACAGAGCAGGGACTGTTTGGGTGGTGGGTCGTTCTCAGCACTGCAGTGACACTGACGTGGTGGTTGTGTGTTAGTGTGTGTTGCGCTGGTCTGAGTGGATCAGACACAGCAGTGCTGCTGGAGGTTTTAAACACCTCAGTGTCACTGCTGGACTGAGAACCAAAAATATCCAGCCAACGGCGTCCTGTGGGCAGCGTCCTGTGACCACTGATGAAGGACTAGAGGATGACCAACACAAACTGTGCAGCAGCAGATGAGCTGTCGTCTCTGACTTTACACCTACAAGGTGGACCGACAAGGTAGGAGTGTCTAATAGAGCGGACAGTGAGTGGACACAGTGTTCAAAAGCTCGTGTCTGATCCACTCGCACCAGCACCATCTAAATCTGGGAGGCTAATCAGCTGAGGTGCAGTGCTGATTTATTGATAGCTATTGGAGGGTCAGAGAGGGCAGCTGCTCCGAGTAGATGGTGTTGTTGGTGTCAGACAGCAACTCAGCAAGACGGCACCGTTTAATTTGAGCTTTTTGAGATACTTAAATCATCAGTAGCTGATTAGAAAGTGCAGCTGTAGTCACGGTCAGGGGAATCGACAGATCCAGCAAGTAAAGAGCAACCGTGCATTAAAATGCTTCATTCTCACGTGGATGAGAGTCAGAGGACTGCAGAGTCACGTGTGGCTGCTGAATACCTGAAATACAAGTGCTTTACAGTGTAAATGTCAGCGTCTGCTGTGACTTTTGGAAAAGTTTCCTACTAGCCTTCTTCGTCGTCTTCCTCTGATTATTATTCTACACTTTGCATAACTGCCCATAATGATGTCCCAAATGACCACACTCCCCTCACAGACACCACATACAGACGCATAGCAAACACACATAAACAAACATATTAGTAATTACCTGAGTTATCACAGAAATGGCCTCGCAACAGTGCTGGACAGTAACTGAGTAACTGAATAACTGAGTAAATGTAATGAGTTTCTGTACTTTAGTATTTTTGGTGTATCTGTACTGAAGTTTCTCCGTTCTGGGCGACTTTCTCCTTTCACTCCACTACATTTCAGAGTCTAATATCCGACTTTTTCCTCCTACATTTTGAGAAATCTGTCGTTCCTTTTGGTTTCTGTGTGTATAAAAACGTCACATGTCAAAACGAAAGAAGCGCAAATCCAGAGCACCAATCAGGGCCCAGCGGTCACTTTGTTTAGAGCTGGTTTTGACCTGTTGGTCATACCGACCCAGTGCAGCACGCGGTTCAACGTCAGCGCAGCAGCGTAAAACTTTGGGAGAGTCTGTTCAACATAAATGATGAACTAACCTAACTTTGTGTAAATAGAGCTCAATATAGAAATATGTCCACATATGCAGTCGAGACTGACGCGGCTTTTTTCTGAATTTCTACAAACACCATTTCATTTTATAGTAAATGAGTTTGGGCTGGTTTATGTTTATGAACAGACGCCTACAGATCAACATAGTAAAGGAGCTCATCTGTGATCCTGAGTTTAAAGCCAGTTTTTATTCAACTTAAACTTGGAACTAAGTTGTAAATAAATCTGAAACTGAAACTTTGCTTGTGTGTAAAAAGTGATTTCAGAGCCACTCGGTTCTCCCTGATGGAAACTGTTTACCTTCAGTGTTTTGTGCTTCTGATCATTTTAATAGACGTCAGCGTCACTAATTAATGACGTTCTATTAAAAGACTGGTTTACCAAGAGAGACGCTGGAGGACTTTCACCTGAAATGAGTTCATGAAGCCAGTCTGGTTATAAAAATGATAACAGGACCAGATCAGAGCCAGAATTACTCTTTTAGTACTTTTACTTTATACTTAAGTACATTTGAAGGGAAATACTTTAGTACTTTTACTCAAGTGGAGGTCTAAAGGGAGGAACTTCTACTTTTACTGGAGGTACCTGGTTTGTGTTCTTCGTCCAATACTGGCAACACTTCAGCAACCAATTTGGATACAATAACAACTCAGTGACTCCTGGGATACCACAGCAACAGTTTTGTTCATGAACTCATTCCTTCCAATTTCAACATTAATTGTGTTCTTTAATGATTCTTTATCTTCTAATTATGATATTTGAATGAGGATTTGAAGGCATCATTATCCACTAAGACCCTGTTTGGCTGCTGTAACACCAGCCCCTCAACTTCTCTCCCTCAGATTCAAGTCTTTATCGTCTTAACTTGCATCTGTTAGTCACAATCGAGCCTGATGGAGCTGGGAGAATGCTAACACACACACACACACACACACACACACACACACACACATATATACAGATCAGGCGTAACATCCTGACCACCTCCTCGTTTCTACACTCACTGTCCACTTTATCAGCTCCACTTACTGTATAGCTGCACTCTGTAGTTCTACAGTTACAGACTGTAGTCCATCTGTTTCTCTGATACTCTGTTACCCTGTTCTTCAGTGGTCAGGACCCCCATGGACCCTCACAGAGCAGGTACTGTTTGGGTGGTGGGTCATTCTCAGCACTGCAGTAACACTGAAGTGGTGGTGGTGTGTTAGTGTTGTGCTGGTCAGAGCGGATCAGACACAGCAGTGCTGCAAGCCTCCTTGTCTGTGTTGTGTATGCAGTGGTGCTCAGAATAGCCCTACTAGTTTGCACTGTCCGTGTAGTTATTGGATAACAGGCCTAAGTATAAAGTGACATGTTAAGCGATTAATTGAACCAAATGTAAAATATGAAGATGATACAGACTCCTAGGCAAACACAGGTCTCCAGCTTGACCCTGCAGCCGGACTCTGTTCAGGTGCCAAACTGCTTGTGCGAGTGTTCAGCCTGACAGTGGGGTGGGGAGCTGTAGCTCGGTCTTTCTCTACAGTAGCCTATGATTGAGATTGTCTGCTACCCTGCCGCTGCCCTCGAGGATCACGCTGTCCATCAGAGAGAAGCTGGCGCTGCAGCACTTTCTCTCTCTAATGTGCTCTCAGAGTCACTCACCACTAACTTCAGAACTACAGAACAAGTTTGATGGCATTTGGAAAGGGACTTCTGTGGCTTCTGAAAGTCCAAACGGCCAGACGGTTCATACACGGAGTTTATTTAACTCCTCTGAAATGACGCCAAATGTGCCAATGGGTTCTGGGGACCTTTCATGATTCTGGAGGCAGCTCGCTGTCGATATTTCAGTTTTAATAAAAAGGTTTGAGTGGAAGGGCAAGAAAATAGACTGCATAATTTAGGTGTTCAGAGTCGTTCTGAGCGGTTTGGTGTGAAACGCTCGGTTCTAGATAAACTTACTGAGTCAGAGCTGCTCACAGTGGTGGTGATAGGAACCAGACGTCCCTCTAAAAGCTCCTACAGAAAGTTCCTACATGAACTGGTTCTGAATTCACTGCCTGATGACTGAGACGCTGTTTTATGAGAGTTTAGAGAACTTCAACTCCATTCATGGTGGAGGGAGACATGCAGGGCGCTGTGCGGCAAAATAGTCCCCAAAGAAAACTCATTATTCCAGATTTTCCACTGTTTTCCATCATCAGCATTCCATATAAGCTCAGAAGACTCGTGTAGGTTCTCTGGTGGTTCTGGATGGTAAATAAAGTGTCTATATCTGTGTTGTAGTCATGGCGACGCCTGGTTCCCATCACCAAGTATTTTCCCAAAACAGACTGCAAAGTCTGTCACGCAGAAGACGCCACTATGGGTTTTGTAGCTCAGCTGTAGTTTAATCAGCGCTGTTCTATGGCTCAGTGAATATTCTGCTATTAATTCGTGCTTCTAAGGCTGCATCAAGCCCTTTTCCACCTTTAAGTGACTTTAAAGTCCTTCTCGACATTTTTCCCTGTGACAAAATGATGGCAAGTCCCAACGATTTGAGTGCAGCCAGCAGATGGCGCTGTTTTCTTTCCATCAGATACTAGCAGAGCAGTTCCAAGTGCTGTGGCTGCACTTGCGTTTTGGCGCCCTCCTGTGGTTCAACCGTCTAACTGCACAAATAACTCCATCACAGGCACTTTTTCTTAAAATAACCTTTATTCCAAGATGTTAAATGGCTCTTAAGGCATCTGCATAAACCCCAGTCTACGCAGAGGCTACAGAAATCTCTTATGTTACAGATATTTGTTCCAGTTTCTCATAAATGTATTAGATATCCCTCCTTTACAAGCAAACAGTACATTTTTACAGTGATAGGACATGGTGAACTATGACGAAAACAGTGCTCGATTATTTTAAATACGTTTGCAATTTACACGCACGAGACCGACACATAAAAACACGTGAAACACAGGGAATTAGTCACCACCGAAAACGTCTCATTCACATTATATACAAAAGCCTTGCATGGTTCAATATACCGGCGTTTAAAAAGGTCTGACGGGGGACGGCCCAGGCAGAGACAGCACTGACAGACGTGTGCTTGGATTTTTTTTGTTTTTCGTTAATGATACTCATGACGAAACAGGAGAGGGTGCCTCAATCCGTGACAGGAAATAATACTGATAAAGTTATGGGTACAGGTTGATCGATATGGACTGATCGTGGCCTATATGTGACCTCAGGAGGTCAAGTGTTTTTCTGAGAGTTCTGAAGATCACGGGCCGTAGAGAGCAGAGCCCGACCGATATATCGGCTGATATAAAAGCTCCACTGATGGATGACTAATATTCAGGAAGGTGAAGCTATTTGAAACACAATTAAATATCTGATATAAAGTGTTTGTTTTACATGACTTGACTTTGATAAATGAGTCAGTAAAGGTCCATGTTATCAGTTACTGGAATGGAGCTCTTTAAAATTCATATCAGTGGCCAAATTTCCTTAAATCTGGCCCTAGTTTATGTATGACTTTATGGGTCGTTATACGTTTTAAAGGGGAATTCCACCTGTTTTTTGTTTTTTTTTTCAAATTTCCTACATAATTAAATGGTTAAAATGTAAACAGACTCATTCAGAACTGCTCACAGTGGTGGTGATGGGAACCAGACGTCCCTCTAAAAGCTCCTACAGAAAGTTCCTACATGAACTGGTTCTGAATTCACTGCCTGATGACTGAGACGCTGTTTTATGAGAGTTTAGAGAACTTCAACTCCATTCATGGTGGAGGGAGACATGTAGGGCGATGTGCGGCAAAATAGTCCCCAAAGAAAACTCATTATTCCAGATTTTCCACTGTTTTCCATCATCAACATTCCATATAAGCTCAGAAGACACGTGTAGGTTCTCTGGTGGTTCTGGATTGTAAATTAAGTGTTTATATCTGTGTTGTAGTCATGGCGACGTCTGGTTCCCATCACCACCATTAGCTGAACTACCACTGAATTATTCCCACTGAAATTTGGGTGGAATTCCTCTTTAAACACCCACTTTGTCAGGTCCTCATAGACTGACTGGCTTCAGTGATAGTGATGTCATATCGGTCGGGCTCTAGCGGAGGACGGCAGCTCTGGCGCTGGGTGTTACTCGGTCACCAGCACCCTGAAGGTGACGCGTCCGAGGAATTTGTCCCGATCGTCGTTGTTTTTGAGGTTCGAGCCCTCCACCCTGCACTCCACCGTCAGATCCTTACTGTAATCCTCCTTCCTCAGCAGCAGCTTCAGCGCAACCAGAGGCTGGACGTACCCCTCCTACAGGCAGGAGGACACGAGGTCACACACAAGCAACTCTGTCACATTTTCATTTATCAGACATCAGGATGATACTTTATATATATTAATATGTATAATATGATGTGTTGAAATCATAACCAGAAATATTTTTCCCTAATTCACAATATTTTTTTTGGCAAAATATCAAAACTAAAACGTGGCAAAAAAGACTGAAAAACAATTAAATAAATGTGCTGCTATGCACACACTTAAAAAAGATGGTTCTTCAAGGGTTCTTCAGTCAAGAAAATGGTTCTGCTTCGAACCATAAACACTCAAAGAACCCTCTGCATGATTAAAGCTTTCTTTGCCTGGTGGAAGGGTTCTACAGACTGATGGAGAACCTGCTATAGATAATTCTGTGTAGAACTTTTGTGAAAAGGGTTCTATATGGTACCCAAAGAGTCGTTCTACGGTTACAAGCTTAACATTGTAATAACAGCAGAACCCTTTGTGATGATGTGGGGATTGGGGGGGGGGGGGGGGGGATTACTTTCTCACACGGCTGAAATAGGTTTTTAATTAATCTCAATCGTCAATAAAGGGAAGGATCCTTTAAAAAGCTGAAATCCTGCGTCGCCTTTATCTAGTATTCAATTTACTGGACGGCCCGAAATGTTTAAATGTGAAAAACCGGGTGGGGGCAAATACTTTTTCACAGCACTGCACATCCGCTTTTGTACTAGTCTGCCAATGTGCACGTTATTTGTGTATTATTGTTGTTATTTGTCTATTTCTGTTCGCATTATTGGTATTAAAGTTAGTTAGCCACAAATGAAGCTTTTAATTTTTAATTTCACTTTTAAATCAGGCGTAAGTTTAATTGTACGAACACATTAAAGATGAAATTGACGAACAAGCTTGTTTATGACCAGATGTGACTGTATGTGACTCCTAGGGCCTGTTTGACTCACAGCCGCCCTGGTTCAGTACTTACATGCGCCTTTTTCCCGTAGTAAGGAAAGTACATCCGGTCAATGCGGCCCTCCTGCGGAAAATACTGAGTCAGCAGATTCTCTCCCTGCAGAAACGGAGAAAACGTTCCTGAGGCAATGATCCGACACACGAGTCAGAACACAGGATATTTCATGAAACATCAGCACACGCCTTTAAAAACACACGGACAGCAGCTGTAAAAGGGACACACCGACTCCCAGAGGAGATCCGGAGTAACAGAACCGAAGGTGAGGCACAAGCCGAGCCCCTGCGGTCAGTGAAGACCACTTGCTGTGGGCGTTTCACTTCATTTACATTGAAATTTGAATTTTTCCTTTCGGAAATGATTTCCAGCATAGGCATCAACTGCCTCTGTAATGTGTATTTTGTCCCAAGATTAAAAATATTTCTTGGAAAATGCACCTTCAGTGTGTCAGAGCCTCTGACTGGGAGTGTCGATGGGCCATTTTACAACCCCATTTCCAAAAAAGTTTGGACGCTGTGTAGAACGTAAATAACAATAAGATGCAATGACGTACAAATCATGTGAACCGTAACTGTAAAGGATAATACCACAGACTTCACATCAAATGTTGAAGCTGAGAAATTTGATTGTTTTCTGAAAAATATTTGCCCATTTTGAGTTTGATGCCAACAACACGTTCCATAAAAGTTGGGACGGGTCTGTTTACCGCTGAGTCCATCAGCTCTTCTTTAACAGCTCGGTCAGTGTTTGGGAACTGAGGAGACGCTGCTGCAGCTCTGACAGTGAAATGTTTTCTGTTCTGGTCTGATTCAGGATTTCAGCTGATCGTCAGTTTCAGGGGCTCATTTGTCGTATTTCTCATTTTATAATGTGCCAAATGTTCTCAGTGGTGACCGGTCTGGACTGCAGGCAGGTCAGTTTAGCACCCGGACTCTTAATACGGAGCAGTGCTGCTGTAATACAGTCAGAATGTGGTTTGACGTCGTCTTGCTGAAATAATCAAGGCCTTCCCTGAAAAAGACGTCGTCTGGACGGCAGCAGATGTTGATAAAACATGTTTATATCATTCAGCTTTAATGGAGCCTTCACAGATGAGCAGGTCACCCAGGCCATGAGCACTAATGCCCCCTAAACCATCATGAATACTGGCTTTAGAACTGAGCACTGATAACAAGCTGGGTGGTCTTCAGCCCGGAGGACACAGTGTCCATGATTTCCTAAAGAATTTCAGGTGTTGATCCGTCGGACCGCCGGACGCTTTTCCACTTCCCCTCAGTCCATTGTAAATGAGGTCAGGCCCAGAGAAGGTGGCAGCGTTTCTGGATCCTGTTTATATTTGGGTTCTTCTTTGTGTTTTAGAGTTTAACAGCGTTTGTGGATGCAGTGATGAACTGTGTTCACAGACAGTGGTTTTCAGAAGTGTTTCTGAGCCCATGCAGTGATTTCCACTACAGAATCATGTCTGTTTTTAATGCAGTGCTGCCTGAGGGCCCAAAGATCACGGCCAGCAGATACTGGTGTTCAGCCTCGTCCCTCACAGACAGAGATTTCTCCAGATTCTCTGAGTCTTTAATGATGTTCTGCACCGTAGACGATGAAAAGCAGAAGCTCTTTGCTGTTTTATGTTGAGGAACGTTCTTCTTGAGTTGTTGCTCTATTTGATGGTCCAGTCTTTCTCAGAGTGGTGACCCCTCCTCACCTTTACTTCTGAAAGACTCTCTGAGATGCTCTTTATACCCAGTCATGTTACTGACCTGCTGCCAATCAACCACCAGGTGTTTTATTTAGCATTACAGAACTTCACCAGCCTTTTGTTCCCCCGTCCCAACTTTTCTGGAATGTACTGTTGGCATCAAATTCAAAATGGGCAAATAATTTTCAATGAACAATAAAAATTCTCAGTTTCAACATTTGATATGTTGTCTTTGTACTATATTCAGTGACATCTAATCATTTAAATGATTAACACGTCATTGCATTTTGTTTTTATTTACATTTTGCATTAGTTCAAACGGTGTTCCCACACAACGAAATGATCAGATCTTAGATATTTATACTAAAGTTCTAAACTATCTAAACCCAAGGCTTTAACAGAGGTAGCAATAAGCTAAATGTACAAAATATTTTACTTTTACAGAGTTTTCCTTTCTATTGGAACGTCTCTCCCAAACCCTCAACCCCCAAATTTACACTTCTGAAAATAACATTGCTTTATTTTCACGAGACATTTTTCTATTTTACTTAAAAAGGCTCATTTTGATTTCTTCTGAAGTCGATGTGGATTGACCATGAGTTCATTTTTTAAGTTAAAAACTTAAACCTAAAAAATGCTGTCCCATGTTTTCATATCACTACCAGAACACAGGAAGCGAGGCTGCATGGTGAGCAGATCCCACTGTTTCAGGGTTAATGTGTCCCAAAGTCTGAAAGTCAGTGTGGAACATTAAGAATCACCATATTTTCAGCAGTTCAGCCTTTTTTAGTGTTTAAATGTGAAATATGACGCTTTTCTGTGAGAACATCTGTTCAAAGCTGAGTTCGCTGCGTTTCTGAGCTCAAAACGAGCCAAAACTTCAACAAAACTTTTGGTAGAGTTATGAATGTTTTAGTAGGGACAGAATGGAATCATTAGTTTTGATAAAATAAACATAATTAAGGTTTAGGATTTTAGTCTAAAGTCCAAGATCAGTTAAAAGGCCGAAATGTGTTTCGGCTCTGACTCTGAACCAGATGGGCAATGATCTGTAGACTGTAACAGCAATACGGCAGTGCAGTGCACAGAGTGTTCAGCAGAGGGCGACTGACGCCGGCTTTACACACTACAGCTTAAAGCTACAGTGAGTAATTTTACAGTGTTCTGGTTTTATAATCTTTACTGAATCACAGCAGGTGCAGATCTAATAACCAGCACAGTGATGACCACTACAAAAACACAGCACTTCCCCCTTTTGATCCACCTAAGGAGTCAAATTTGGTCCCCAATTTTAAGAAATATTTCATCTTTCATCTAGTCTTATTATTTGTTATTACTATTATTTTATTTCAATTATCATCACTTTTATCTTGTGTGTTTCTACTTTTTTATACCTTATTATTTGATTTCCAGCAGTTTCAGCTGCGTTGTGTATGAAAATTGCTCTATAAATAACATTATTTTTAATCTTATTACTACAGAAGAGATTTCAATTCATTTAACATTATTCCTAATATTTTAACGAAAATGTTTATCATTCCTTTGAAGTGCAATGTTCACATACATACAGAAGTGAAGATCAAAAAAGTGAGAATTTCATGAAAATGCAGATTTCTGTAGAAGGAACACACAGAGAGACACACGAGGGAGAATAAACATGAGCATCACACAGTGATCTTACCCATCACTTTACATGGGAGTTCAACTGGCGGCATGCAATAGAAACACGAGAGGAAAAAGAAGAGAAAAAAAAGAAAAAGAAGAAAAAAGAACAGGCTGGTGAGAGAGGACGAGACACGGAGAGGGACAACAGGCAGGCGAGACATGAAAACCATGAAAAGTCATGACTACACAACGATTACAGTCGTTAATTATTAGGGGGTAACGATTCATATAAATGCCATTTTGATGTGCGTTTCGATTTCAGGGTCACGATGTTTAACTTTCTTAATGTTTCTGAATATAATTCACAATTTCACCACAAGGGGGAGCCCACAGTTGTTAACGTTAGCTCACCAAGTGCATCAGACCTACATTATACAAGAGGCCACTCGTGGACGAAGGGCAGGGGTCAGTAGCAGCGTTTACATACAACCTAATAATCCGACAAATAGCTCAATCGGAATAGTATACGTCCATGTATAGACTATCGGAATAGTCTAGTCCGATTGAGGCCATTCCGAATACAGCCTCTATCCGATTGATCGAGGTGGGTAATCCTGTAAATAACCTGTTAAATAGGAGAATAATATCCATGTAAACTCCTGTATCCGATTACATTCCCTATCGGAAAGTTTCAGTCCGTTCTGCATGAGCGTCGCGTCACAGTGAGAGTTTATACCGTTCAACACGGCGGAGCAGAAACTGGTCTGCAGAGGAGACGAAGTTCATGCTCTGATCTTTAAAAGACGGCGGTGGGACGGACGTCCAGCTTATGTGTCTCAGAGCACGACGTCTTCCTCTCGGCCTTCTTTAATAAGGACGTGTGAAGGACGTTTTCCTGAGTCTGACGTCAGTTTAAAGCAGTTAAAAACACAATCACTGCTCACTGCTGCTCATCTCACTCTGACTGGACTCACCTGATGCTGGTTGTCATGGTAACATCTACTCTTAATGTGTGTAATTTTGGGTCTGATTACTTGTAGTGAGCATGTAAACGAAGGTTTTCCATCAGAGTGTTGAGTAGAGTGAGAATAAACACCTCAGCCTGAATCTGGAATCGGAATGTGTTCAATCAGATTAGCAAAAATCTTCGCATGTAAACACAGACGCTGAGGAGCGGATTAGCCAGCCACGCAAGACGTTTCTGAGATGTGTGAAAAGGCTAAATACAAATTAAATACTAAATAAAAATTAGCATAAATACATTATGCAAATAGAAGCCTGTAAAGCCGCACTGTACTGTTGTTGTTAGCCGTGTAGCCTTTAGCATGCTATCAGCACTCACGTGTAACATGGCGTGACTCCCTGTCTGAACGCTGCTTAATACACTATTGAAATATGAAGTATTTCTTTTTTTATTGCTATGATTATAAACAGGTTTATCCATCATTTTAACCAGTCTGTTAATCATGTGATTAATCTATTAATTTTTTTAACGTTTGAATAATTTTTATACATTAATATACAATATACAGTGTGTTTCCCCCATAACTGGGAATATGAATTTGGATTAAACGGAATTTGAATTAATGAAAAATTAATGAGATTTGTCGCTGCTTTACTTTTGTTTTTGCTGACACTGGAAAAATTATGTCTAGAATTAAGATTAATATCGAACGCAATTTTGGTAATTTTCATCGTTTTACACCCCTATTAATTACACATTCAGACACATCGACTGAATAGATACCAGAAATATCAAACTGACATAATTCCACTGAGTTAATGAAAACGGTCAGCCCTGCGGTTCATTAATCAGCCACTTACCTTCACTGTGCAGTTAATAAACGGATCTCCAGCTGGCTTCAGACCAATAATCTGCAGATTAATAATAATAATAATAATAATAATAATATTGATAATTGAAAATACAGGACATGCATGTTCACTGCTAAAAGTGTGGTCAAAAAAGAGAGGGGTCAGCAATCCTCCGTCTGGCCACCAGAGGTCTTCCTCTCCTGAGTTCTAATGACCACCCTAACGAGCCCCACCTGATCCTCATTCCCACCCTGCTCTGCTCCTATAAACCCCTCTCAGTTGCACTCACACCTTGGGAAGTGTTGCCCGTTCCTCAGTGTCTGTCCTACCCAGCCTCCTTTATTCCCGTCTTTTTCGGTGTTTTGGACTGCTGCCTGCTCCCTGGGCTGATTTGGCTCTTGCCCTTTTGAGAACTTTTGCCTGTTTTTCTGTTTGACCTCCTTTCCTGTCCTCGACCTCGCCCCGTGGATTTTATCAAACCACCTTTAACCTGCACGTGGATCCTTCTCATGTTCCTGAGAATCAGCTGCTACAAGAGGGCAGCATGAAACATGGCTTGTTGACACAATATAAAGAAAATAAATAAAGTGAATTAGAACATATCCATAATCATTATTTATAAATTATTATTAGAAGTAGTAATAATAGAAGTAGTAGTGCTGCAGTTGCTTTTAAAAATAATAAATCATAATTTTAAATAAAACAATAAAATGTGTGATTAATTAATTGTTACTCTATTAATTAATATTGATGTGAGATATGTAATGATCAGTGGCAGACTGACCCTGTTCATTTTGAATATTAATGAATATTAATGTGATATATGTGTGATGATCAATGGTAGTCTGACCCTGTTCATTTTGAATATTAATATGAGACATTTGATTAGTGGTGGACAGATCCTGTTCATTTTGAATATTAATGTGAGATATGTGTGATTAGTGGTGGAAGGATCCTGTTCATTTTGAATATTATTGAATATTGATGTGAGATATGTGATGATCAGTGGTGGACAGATCCTGTTCATTTTGAATATTATTGAATATTGATGTGAAATATGTGATGATCAGTGGTGGAAGGATCCTGTTCATTTTGAATATTATTGAATATTGATGTGAGATGTGTGTGATTAGTGGTGGAAGGATCCTGTTCATTTTGAATATTATTGAATATTGATGTGAGATATGTGATGATCAGTGGTGGAAGGATCCTGTTCATTTTGAATATTAATAGATAGACAGATAAGGCTTTATTGTCATGCGCATCACATGTGGCACATGAGGTGGAACGAAACATTGTACTCACAGTCCAGTCGACTCCCAAAAGTAACAAACAATAAATAGAAGGTGCAGATAACAGCAGCATGAAACACAGCAGCGTGAGATATGTGTGATGATCAGTGGTGGACTGACCCTGTTCATTCTGAATATTAATGAATATTAATGTGAGATATGTGTGATGATCAGTGGTGGACTGACCCTGTTCATTCTGAATATTAATGAATATTAATGTGAGATATGTGTGATTATCAGTGGTGGACTGACCCTGTTCATTCTGAATATTAATGAATATTAATGTGAGATATGTGTGATTATCAGTGGTGGACTGACCCTGTTCATTCTGAATATTAATGAATATTAATGTGAGATATGTGTGATTATCAGTGGTGGACTGACCCTGTTCATTCTGAATATTAATGAATATTAATGTGAGATATGTGTGATTATCAGTGGTGGACTGACCCTGTTCATTCTGAATATTAATGAATATTAATGTGAGATATGTGTGATGATCAGTGGTGGACTGACCCTGTTCATTCTGAATATTAATGAATATTAATGTGAGATATGTGTGATTATCAGTGGTGGACTGACCCTGTTCATTATGAATATTAATGAATATTAATGTGAGATATGTGTGATTATCAGTGGTGGACTGACCCTGTTCATTCTGAATATTAATGAATATTAATGTGAGATATGTGTGATTATCAGTGGTGGACTGACCCTGTTCATTCTGAATATTAATGAATATTAATGTGAGATATGTGTGATGATCAGTGGTGGACTGACCCTGTTCATTCTGAATATTAATGAATATTAATGTGAGATATGTGTGATGATCAGTGGTGGACTGACCCTGTTCATTCTGAATATTAATGAATATTAATGTGAGATATTTGTGATGATCAGTGGTGGACTGACCCTGTTCATTCTGAATATTAATGAATATTAATGTGAGATATGTGTGATTATCAGTGGTGGACTGACCCTGTTCATTATGAATATTAATGAATATTAATGTGAGATATGTGTGATTATCAGTGGTGGATTGACCCTGTTCATTCTGAATATTAATGAATATTAATGTGAGATATTTGTGATTATCAGTGGTGGACTGACCCTGTTCATTCTGAATATTAATGAATATTAATGTGAGATATGTGTGATTATCAGTGGTGGACTGACCCTGTTCATTCTGAATATTAATGAATATTAATGTGAGATATGTGTGATTATCAGTGGTGGACTGACCCTGTTCATTCTGAATATTAATGAATATTAATGTGAGATATGTGTGATTATCAGTGGTGGACTGACCCTGTTCATTATTAATGTGAGATATGTGTGATGATCAGTGGTGGACTGACCCTGTTCATTCTGAATATTAATGAATATTAATGTGAGATATGTGTGATTATCAGTGGTGGACTGACCCTGTTCATTCTGAATATTAATGAATATTAATGTGAGATATTAGTGATGATCAGTGGTGGACTGACCCTGTTCATTCTGAATATTAATGAATATTAATGTGAGATATGTGTGATTATCAGTGGTGGACTGACCCTGTTCATTCTGAATATTAATGAATATTAATGTGAGATATGTGTGATTATCAGTGGTGGACTGACCCTGTTCATTCTGAATATTAATGAATATTAATGTGAGATATGTGTGATTATCAGTGGTGGACTGACCCTGTTCATTCTGAATATTAATGAATATTAAAGTGAGATATTTGTGATGATCAGTGGTGGACTGACCCTGTTCATTATGAATATTAATGAATATTAATGTGAGATATGTGTGATTATCAGTGGTGGATTGACCCTGTTCATTCTGAATATTAATGAATATTAATGTGAGATATGTGTGATTATCAGTGGTGGACTGACCCTGTTCATTCTGAATATTAATGAATATTAATGTGAGATATGTGTGATTATCAGTGGTGGACTGACCCTGTTCATTCTGAATATTAATGAATATTAATGTGAGATATGTGTGATTATCAGTGGTGGACTGACCCTGTTCATTCTGAATATTAATGAATATTAATGTGAGATATGTGTGATGATCAGTGGTGGACTGACCCTGTTCATTCTGAATATTAATGAATATTAATGTGAGATATGTGTGATTATCAGTGGTGGACTGACCCTGTTCATTCTGAATATTAATGAATATTAATGTGAGATATGTGTGATTATCAGTGGTGGACTGACCCTGTTCAATTTGACGATGACGCAGGGTCGTCCCTCTCTGTAGCCGAAGCTGGAGTCCTGCAGGCCGGAGCAGAGCCCCAGAGAACTCCTCCTGAACTGACACACCTTCTTCTGCTCGGAACCGTCCTGCTCATAATACTGACCCGCCAAGCACAGCTCGTTCTTCACCTGCTCCGTGTCATTATACTCTGATACAGAGAGAGAGAGAGGGAGGAATACAAAGAGGTCGATAAATGATCATGTAGAGATCAATGATACATAAAACCAAATTTTATTATTGGACCCAACAAAAAAAAACACACACAAATGTAGAATATGGGCCCTTTAAGATCAGATATGCTCCCAACTATAACTCAATTTATAACTATGGATTTTTTTTTTTTACCTTCAACTTAAAACAGCTCTAAAACACATTTAAGAAGTTTTAGGCAAGCGACCACAGGCCTATTTTTTCTTTCAAGAACCGCAGCGTTTCCATCTTCTCTGGTTTGAGGTCTGAACACTGAGTGTAGGGAGCTTATATACAAGCAGTGTTACTGCGTTAAGTTTCCTGACATAAGTTGTTAAACAACAGCGTTGATAATATAGGCTATAATTAAAATTGTACTCTTTTAAACTGCAATTTCAATGTAAAATCAATTAATCATTCAGCCGCAGCGCTAACTGAGACTGACCTTTACCAGATCTCTGACCGTGACTGTTAGTAGTATGTCCATTAGGAAGTATCTAATAAATAATTGGCACAATGAGACACACAAACCCAGCCCGCTGCAGTTTACACTTATTTTCTATTCTGTTTAGCTTATATGCTTTTTTTATTATTATTATTATTTATTGAAAATCACATATTACATAATACATTTACTCAACATCTTGTGTTGCTGAACTGTTTCAGCTCATTTTAAAAGCACGTGCGTTGGTGAGCTCCTGCTGGTGTGGGTTCACAGCCACTTGTGTGTTAACAGCGGCCCCTGCTGGAGAAACTGCATTCCCAATCTAAATCTAAAGTAAGTCTCAGATTCAGTCACACGTGTTTGTGGGAAAATCATGAAATATTACGTTTTCTAAGGGGTTATTAATGCCTTGTAGTATAATAGTTTTAGAATACTAAACGGAAGTAAGCTTTACATTCACATTATTTAAAATTATTTAAGATTGTTTAAAATCACATCGGGCCTGTATCAATTCTCTTTCCCAGAAAAGAGGAAACTTAAGGGATGTGCTGAGGACTTACGCTGCAGAAGGGTCTCCAGATGCTGCACAAACTCCTGATACTGTGAGGGATCTGATCTGTTGTAGACGATTTCCATCGACTTTGGCCTGATGACCAACCCTGGAAGCAGAGAGTGTCCGTCATGATGCGACTGTTACTGTCAGTTACGTTCAAATGATAGAGCCGCATACAACAGCTCAATAAAAGCTGATTTTGGTTTCTAGAGACTGAAGTAAAAGCACCGTGTTCTGCACCACTTTGATGCCTCTGTGTGAAACAAATGAAGATTTGGGTGTCTTGAGGGCTGAGAGATGTTTTAGGGCTTGTAGTTACAGAAACGAGCTTAGTGACCGTCCAAGTCCAGCGTTTGTGAGCCTAACATCTCCCGCCTAACAGGTTTCATATCTGACATACGTTTCTCTAGTTTACAGCAGGAGATGCTATCAAACATGCCTTGGCTGATCGACGGCGTCTGGGTTCAGAGATAAATCAAACCAAACAATTCCTTTAATACTCGGTGGTGAACAGACTATGTTTTACCCTTCCAAGTAAAAAACTGTGAATAAGGACCACATGGCTGATATTTTCACTGTTGACCGTCACACTTTCTTGTAGTCCTATTTAATATTTTGAGTTTTTTCATCCAAAATTTTCAGCCTTTTTCTCTTTTGGCCAAAAACCGAAGGGGCTGCTACCGATCAAAATGTTTCCGTGCCTGAAATTTCAATGCAACCCAAATATGCTTACATAGGCAAGTAGGGGCTGCACAGGCTAGACTACTTTACTGCTGGTCGTAGATTCTTTGGGCTTCATGTCAGAGAGTTGCTGACCATGGGATTATGACACCATTATGACAATACGGACGCCTCAGAGAAGACAGCAGGTAAGGAACCTGGAGATTTCAGGTCCTTATCTCTGAAGGCTAGCGAGGTGATCCAGGGCTCACTGGAAAGAGCACGTCATGCTCTACTGGCTTCGTCCTAACATTTCACCACCGATCTAAAGAGCTCCAAAGATCAGATACTGAATGTCCCAAAGACTACAGTAAAAGTCCTGTGTGGCTGGACAGGACCACATCACCCTAAAGCCTGTAAAGACTCCTGTGGGAGTGATGAACTGCAGCTCCAAATCACAGTCCACATGCACATCTACCTTTTTTTTCACAATTTTTGTGACATTTCTGCATCATCATCATCATCATCATCATCGTTAACCGATTAGTCCAGATGGAGTCGCAGTAGTAGTTGGTAGAGCAGAGAATCCCAGACGACTCTGTCCACTGCAACTTCCTCTAGCTCATTCCCAGGGACCCCAAGCCGCTCCCAGGCCACTTTGGAGATGTAATCCCTCCTGCAGGTCCTAGGACAACCCCATGGTCTTGTCCGGGTAGGCCGTGCCTGGTACATCCCCACCGGGAGGCGTCCAGGGAGCATCCGGATCAGATACCCTAACCTCCTCAGCTGGCTCCTCTCAATGTGAAGGAGTAGCGGCTCTACTCTGAGCTCCTCCCGGTAGCCCACCACCCGAGAAGAGGCTCATTTCCGTCGCTTGTATTCGTGATCTCGTTCTTTCGGTCATTACCCCCAGCTCATGACCATAGCTGAGGGTCAGGATGTAGGCCGACCAGTAAACAGAGAGCTTCATCTTATGGCTCAGCTCCCTCTTCACCACTACAGTCCAGTAAAGTGACCTCATTACTGGTGCCGCCTGTCCCAGCCTGCGGCCGATCTCACGATCTTCCCGTCACTCGTGAACAAGACCCCGAGATACTTAAACTCCTAAACCTGGGGCAGCTCCTTTCCCCTTACCTGGAGTGGGCATGCCATCCTTTTCCGGGGTAAGACCATGGACTCACACTAGGAGGTGCTGATCCACATACCAACCGCTTCACACTCAGCTGCAAACCGATCCATGTGATCCAGCCAAAAGAACAACATCATCTGCAAATAGCAGAGACGCCACCCTCTGGCCTCCACACATAATGCCCTCCTGACCCCGGCTACACCCTGACACTGTCCATGAATATCATGAACAGGAGCGGAGACATGGCACAGCCCTGGCGGAGTCCAACGCTAGGGATCTTCAGAGCTAAGTCATCGGGAGCAATATGCTCCTGGTACGGTCTCCCAGGGTGAACAGGTCTGGAGTGAAGACCCAGACTAACTCGATCCAAAAACCCCATGAAAAAAGGACACAGACAATCGTGTACCCTGCCTGGGAGAGGGTCAATGGGACCTACCCCTGGAGCCAGGCCTGTGGGTAGCTTCCCTCGCCGAGCGCCTGGTGGCCGGGCAGCCCGTGTAACCCAGCCGGGCTCAGCCCGAAGAGGCAACGTGTGAGATTGCGGGGAGGCCCTTGGTGGCCTAGACCCCTGCGGCAGAAACATCTCCTCAAACATGTTATTTTTTTTAAGTATAACTGCAAATTTAGTTTTGTTTTTAATTTTTTTTATTGTGACCGAAGTAAAATGAACACCTGAGGTTTTTCAGGCCCCACATCAGTGTGAGCAATAAAAGCAATAAAAAAGGGAAGATTTTTCTGCTTAATTGATATAAACAGGCGGGTCTTGGAGTGGAAAAGGTTGAGGACCCCTGTTGTAAAGCACTCTCTTCTCCTGTGGCTTTATTTGTGACATCATCAGCGATTAGACGATGTTGCCTCGACTTTCATGACACATATTTATTAATTTATGAAAATAATAACACTATAATGATTAATAAAGGCACTAAATATATGTTGGCCATGTATTTGTTGCTCACTGGACTTTAGGCTTCACCTTTTTTTTTTATTTTGCAACTGCGTCTCTGCTTAAACCACGAAGCTCATTGCCTAGAGTTACATTTTCTCAGAGAAAAATCAACACTGCCTCGAGCATCTATTGAATCCACCACTAATCCAGCTGCTGGAGTGAAGGAGGACGTCTAATTATCACACTGTGTGTTTACCAATGCGTAATAAAGGCATCATCTGTGCCTGATGTGTTCGATGTCTCTGCTGGGACTCACCTGGGGAAGCGACGCGGTCGCTATATTTAGGAACATTTTCATCCAGAGTCTGAAGCATGGCCCACATCGTCAGAGTGAACATTCCAGCCAGGAAGCCATAGAAGACCAAATAAAAGAGCAAGATGAGGCCTACGAGACAAATTAAACCACAATCAGCGCCTTAGATTTAATGTCTGACCTGCAGGGAAAGAGACACAGCAGTAAAAGCAGGTTCTGCTTAGTTGTTAAGAATGAAAAGCAGCGTTGTTCAGTTTTTGGCACGATTTGAACAAATTCTGTTATTCTTTACATAAAATTAGTAAATTTCATGATAAATGGACCAAAACAAAGGCCCCAAAACTAGTTGGAAAAAAGTCTGGTTCCATTGACTTCCATTAAAAGTAAAGCATATTTTTTCCTTCTCCTGGAAAGTTACCATTTTGGAGATACAAGGTTTTGTTCCAACAGCAGCAATTATATGAATGTCTGTTGTAAGCTTCAAATAAAACATATGGAATGCTTTTTACAAGCTTCCAAATGTAATGAATACTGAATAATTCATAGTAGATATTGAATAATTCTTAGTAGATACTAAGTAATTCATAGTAGATACTAAATCATTAATAGTAGATACTGTATAATTCTTAGCAAATACTGAATAATTCATAGCAGATACAGAATAATTTATAGTAGATACTGAGTAATTCATAGTAGATACTGAGTAATTCATAGTAGATACTGACAAATTCATAGTAGATACTGAATAATTCTTAGTAGATACTAAGTAATTCATAGTAGATACTAAATAATGGTAGATACTGTATAATTCTTAGCAAATACTGAATAATTCATAGCAGATACAGAATAATTAATAGTAGATACTGAGTAATTCATAGTAGATACTGAATAATTCACAGTAGATACTGACAAATTCATAGTAGATACTGAATAATTCTTAGTAGATACTAAGTAATTCATAGTAAATACTAAATCATAGTAGATACTGTATAATTCTTAGCAAATACTGAATAATTCATAGCAGATACAGAATAATTCATAGTAGATACTGAGTAATTCATAGTAGATACTGAATAATTCACAGTAGATACTGACAAATTCATAGTAGATACTGAATAATTCTTAGTAGATACTAAGTAATTCATAGTAGATACTAAATCATAGTAGATACTGTATAATTCTTAGCAAATACTGAATAATTCATAGCAGATACAGAATAATTCATAGTAGATATTAAGTAATTCAGAGTAGATACTGAGTAATTCATAGTAGATACTGTATAATTCTTAGTAAATACTGAATAATTCATAGCAGATACAGAATAATTTATAGTAGATATTAAGTAATTCATAGTAGATACTAAATAATTAATAGTAGATACTGTATAATTCTTAGCAAATACTGAATAATTCATAGCAGATACAGAATAATTTATAGTAGATATTAAGTAATTCATAGTAGATACTAAATAATTAATAGTAGATACTGTATAATTCTTAGCAAATACTGAATAATTCATAGCAGATACAGAATAATTTATAGTAGATATTAAGTAATTCATAGTAGATACTAAATAATTAATAGTAGATACTGTATAATTCTTAGTAAATACTGAATAATTCATAGCAGATACAGAATAATTTATAGTAGATATTAAGTAATTCATAGTAGATACTAAATAATTAATAGTAGATACTGTATAATTCTTAGCAAATACTGAAACATTCATAGCAGATACAGAATAATTCATAGTACATAGTGAAAAATTCATAGTAGATACAAAATAATTCTTAATAAATGCTGAAAAATCTGAGATTCTTGCAACTGTTGAGTTTCAAATGAGCTGCAGGATGTTTCACAGCACGCAACTCAAGTGCAGTCTAGTTTCACGCCGGTTTCAGGCAACTGGGGTTTCATGAACGTTTCATCATGTAAAGTCACATTCTGTCACTTCAACACACACGACAGTGCCATGCCATCGGTTTACTGTAAATCCTGATATTGTACTTGTAAAATCTGTGTTGTGTGTCACAGTTTGAGCGAATGCCATTACTTGTAGCATTTTATTTGTTTTTCAGCTGAATTATGTGCAGTTCTGATAAAAAAGACAATAAAAAATGATCAATTTCTTTATTAAAAATAAATGAATAATGTTTCCAAAGTCAATAAGTAATCGTGTTGAATAATCAGGATCTCAGTACTAACAAAATGATCATTTTAGCCCTAATCAAGCAAACCAAGGGCTGCGAAATATGACATCACCATCGCTGTGATGAATCACATCACATTAAGTCACAATGTGCTTTTCTGAGCTTATCGTGAATATCATAAGTACCTGGGTACCACTGGCACCTCCCAAATGCACGTTTGGGTATAAAGGGAGCATCACTAGTCCTGTTTCCCTGGATTTAGTGTAGCATTCCAGAGAATTCAGAGATTTTGACAGCATTTTTTTTTGCCTTTTCCAATTTATTAATGTCAAAAAAATATATGTTGTGACGTAACATGTGTTGTAATGTTACGCTTTTCCATCTCGCCCTCCTCTCTTCTCTGGTTTGGCAAAAAGGGGTGTCTGTACTTTTTGGTCCTACAAGGGAAATTCAACATTTTGGTGCCCAACTAAGCCCAATGTAGGAGCAGTACAGCATTGCCAGCAAAGCAGCGCCACCTGGGGAGGTGAGGGGTTAAGTGCCTTGCCCAAGGGCACAAGCGGGTTGTGGTCAGTTGTGGAATTTGATTTCGCCTTGACTGCAGCACTAGGCCGCAAAACCCTGCTGCTGCGTGATGTAGCTGACCGACAGACGGGCACCGCCTCCAGGGCTGGTAGGCACACTGGCCCAGCTAGAGGGTCTCTGTGCTAAAGGCTTCCGTTACCACAAGACACTGGTGGATCCTTCTGCATGTCTCTCTAATGTTCACTCCCTCCATACCAACCAGGGCCAGCGTTAACTCAGCCTGTAACTGACTGACAGCAGGGAGTGATTACTGAGAGTCTGACTCACATTCAGGGGGCATTAAAGGGCTGCAAGCTTGGAGCATTATCTGGCTTATTTGAGGCACAACTAACGACTCTAAGGCCCAGTTCCATCTCTTCTTTCTACCCCCACCCCTTGTTTTCTAGAGTAATCATACCCCCTGGGAGCTGAGCTACAGGGCAGTGGTTGAGATCTTCCTCTGAAATGAGACCCTCTAATAAAAGAGCATCACTTCATTATCAGCTACTAGCGCCGCTCTGTAGGCGACCCTGCCCGTCTGCAGGGACAGCAGAGGAGGGGAAAGTTCAGCTCCTCACTGCTGGGCTTTAGTTACATTTAGGGATCAGACGCCTTCAAAGAGGGGGGCAGTTATTTATTATCACCCCCCCTAATTCTTCAGTGATGTGAAGCTGAAGTCAGAGATTCTCCAGATTCTGTTGTTAGATTGTTAGAATTTTCCAGTTCCACCTTAAATGGAGCAGCAGTTACATTCTGGCGCTTCAGGTGTCAGAACTGCTGGACTATTTAAGGTGGACCGGGAAAGTTAGCTAGCTGGCTACCGAGACATTAGCATGCTATTAAAATTTTTTATGTTTGTTATGAAGAAAAACGACCAGAATTCACTGAAATGACATTAAAGATCAAACAGAGATTATCGTAATTTTTTAACAGAAAATTTGTGGGTTTCTTTGGTCGCTCGTGCAGCCGTCTTGCTGTCTTGCCGTCTTGCCGATTTCCCTTTTTCCTCTGTTTGGAGTCTCTGAAAAACCTCCGTTTGGAGGGTCATGTAACCCCATCACTTCGCCCCGCCCCTCTATCCCAACAAGAATTGGGCGAAGGGTGAAATGGGATTGTGCCTAATAGTGTAAAAGGATTTCCAACTGCACGGTCACTCACGACCCTCGCCTCACCACACATAATACTGGCATTATAGATTTTACCGCTGCTTGTCAACCCACACAGCAGACGTGTTCCATTTTCTACATTTCTGCATAACTAACTGGTTTAGATGTAAACAGAGCCGTTCAGAGCGATTTGGTGTGAAACGCTCGGTTCTAGATAAACCAGTCAGAACCATTCCCAGTGGTGGTGATAGGAACCAGACGTCTCCCTCTAAAAGCTCCTCACAGAAAGTTCCTACATGAACTGGTTCTGAATTCACTGCCTGATGACTGAGACGCTGTTTTATGAGAGTTTAGAGAACTTCAACTCCATTCATGGTGGAGGGAGACATGCAGGGCGCTGTGCGGCAAAATAGTCCCCAAAGAAAACTCATTATTCCAGATTTTCCACTGTTTTCCATCATCAGCATTCCATATAAGCTCAGAAGACTCGTGTAGGTTCTCTGGTGGTTCTGGATGGTAAATAAAGTGTCTATATCTGTGTTGTAGTCATGGCAACGCCTGGTTCCCATCACCACCACTGTGAAGAAATCTCAGTGCTGCTCTTAAACAGAGCATTTTGCATCAAACCACATCAAAAGACTTTATTTACATGCCAAAGATTGAATTATGGAGAAATGTTCAAAAATGAGTGGAATTCCCCTTTATTACCCCATAGCCAATACAGCTACTGCGTTTAAATGCCAGTATCGGCGCAGCTACTGATTTGGTATCAGTTCAGCACTATTCACTTTCTCAAGAGGCTGAGGCGGGTCAACCTGCCACATCAGCTCCTCAGTAACTTCTACAGGTCCACAGTGGACAGCATTCTGACCAGCTGCATCACAGTCTACTAGAGCAGCTGCCATCTGGGAAAGGATATCAGAACATTCAAGCCAGAACCACCAGATTCAAGATCAGTTTCCACTGGACACACTCACCAGATCATGAACAAAAACACGACTCAAAACTGTATCAGCACCCTGCATTACTGTATCAGCACCCTGCATTACTGTATAAGCACCCTGCATTACTGTATAAGCACCCTGCATTACTGTATCAGCACCCTGCATTACTGTATAAGCACCCTGCATTACTGTATCAGCACCCTGCATTACTGTATAAGCACCCTGCATTACTGTATATGCACCCTGCATTACTGTATCAGCACCCTGCATTACTGTATAAGCACCCTGCATTACTGTATCAGCACCCTGCATTACTGTATAAGCACCCTGCATTACTGTATAAGCACCCTGCATTACTGTATAAGCACACTGCATTACCGTATTACCATATATGCACCCTGCATTACTGTATAAGCACACTGCATTACTGTATAAGCACCCTGCATTACTGTATATGCACCCTGCATTACTGTATATGCACACTGCATTACCATATATGCACCCTGCATTACTGTATAAGCACACTGCATTACCGTATTACCATATATGCACCCTGCATTACTGTATAAGCACACTGCATTACCATATTACCATATATGCACCCTGCATTACTGTATAAGCACACTGCATTACCGTATTACCATATATGCACCCTGCATTACTGTATAAGCACACTGCATTACTGTATAAGCACCCTGCATTACTGTATATGCACCCTGCATTACTGTATATGCACCCTGCATTACCGTATTACCATATATGCACCCTGCATTACTGTATAAGCACACTGCATTACCGTATTACCATATATGCACCCTGCATTACTGTATCAGCACACTGCATTACTGTATAAGCACCCTGCATTACTGTATATGCACCCTGCATTACTGTATAAGCACACTGCATTACCATATATGCACCCTGCATTACTGTATAAGCACACTGCATTACCGTATTACCATATATGCACCCTGCATTACTGTATAAGCACACTGCATTAACATATTACCATATATGCACCCTGCATTACTGTATAAGCACACTGCATTACTGTATAAGCACCCTGCATTACTGTATAAGCACACTGCATTACCATATTACCATATATGCACCCTGCATTACTGTATAAGCACACTGCATTACTGTATAAGCACCCTGCATTACTGTATAAGCACACTGCATTACCATATTACCATATATGCACCCTGCATTACTGTATAAGCACACTGCATTACCGTATTACCATATATGCACCCTGCATTACTGTATAAGCACACTGCATTACCGTATTACCATATATGCACACTGCATTACTGTATAAGCACACTGCATTACCGTATTACCATATATGCACACTGCATTACTGTATATGCACATTACTGTATAAGCACACTACGCTACTGCATCAACAAACTGTATTAATGTACATGCAGACTGAATTACTGTATCTCCACTTTAATGCTACACTTACTCTGTTACTGCTGAATGACTTCTCATATATTTGGAATAAGCACTTGAACAAACAATATACATTTATAATAATTCATAGTAGATACAAAATAATTCATTAGGTGTGGAATAATTAACAGTAGACACACAATAATTCACAGTAGATACTGAAAAATGGATATTACACGCTGAACAGCAGATAATGACCAATTCAGAGAAGATCATGAATAATGAGCGCAGACCCAGAATTCATGGGGTGAAGGGCAGTGTTCACAGACCAAAGTCAGTGCAATGATTAGAATTCATTAGAAGAAACTCCATCACGTAAACGTGTCAACGCTGATGACCTTCAATAATCGCTGCCAGCTGAGCTGAGATTAAAGGCTGGGGGGTCTATACGGCTCGGCGAGGCGCTACTCCTGTGACTGGCGTGTATCGTATGTACACTAAGGCGTGAACGACGTGCACCGATACGGATACCAGCCTTCCGGAACAAATCACTCTGCTCTCCAATGACGTCTAAATGGCCCAAATCACGGAAAAAACGAATTTCCATAAGACAGAACCAATCAATCAATGTGCTTGCATTTAGCCTACACCGGTTTAGCCACGCCCCTTCACTATGAAGCTATAAGGACTACTTCAGCCTGGGCTGAATTTGAATAAGGGCGGGCATTCAGGACAAGTTATTTACATATGAGTGCTACAATATCTTAAAGGCGCAGTAACAGAATCAGCCAGGGTGGAAATGGTGCGAGAAGAGCACCGTATCCGGTACAAAGACCCAGAAGGGAAAAGCTAGAAAAATCTGGCCCTTTAATCCGACATTACTGCTGTTATCATGTAAAGCGAGCCGTTTATGAAGATCATCATGAGGGTTTTACCCTCAGCCTTTCTACCCAATACCAATAAATCCACATCAGCCGATTTGATCGGAACCGATATATCGGCCAGGCCTGACCGCACAATGCAGGTCCGTCATCGATGAGGCTAAAGACGGCTCTCCTGTCATGTCTGGACAGCACGGTCGCCTTCTACCCTTCCGAAGCCGACCATAAAGGAAAAACGAGGCAGGTTTGACCTTGAAGGCCTCCAGATATCAGTAATAATACTAGCTGTGCAGGACAATGCCCACAGATGGAGCCATCTGGAGCGGAGGGGAGCATCTGAACCCACGCCACTTCCACCGTGCACCCATTTTCACACCCCTGGTGAATCAGCGCAGTGCTAATAACAGGGAACAGGCTTTGCCATGTCTGACATGCCTCAGCAGACCTTCCTCGCACGTCTGAGCTGGCCTGGCCATTCTGAAGGACTGTGGAAAAAACCCAGCATCACCAGGTCGCCAGCCCATCGCCTCGCACTGGCTTCATTCCCGTCGAAGATGGAAGCGCAAAGTGGATTTTCGACAGCAGGGCCTTTCCACGACACGCAGGCTTCTTCATTCCCTTACTGGAATTACCCGTTCCACCTTAAATGCTGCGGCATTTAAGGTGGAACGGGAAATTCCGATGCGAGGCCGTTTCCAGCCTCGTTATCTGATCAATCACTGCGTTTAATGCGTGTAACACATGATGTGTTTGACTGGAAGCGACACACCGAGGCTCCTTGTGATATGAGGACGGCGTTTTTCCACGCAGCGTGTAACCTCCACACAGACCTGAGCCGCTGAATGAGCGCATGGCGCGCGTCACACCACCCAGCCGCGCATCTCCACGCGGAATCCATGAGAGCCCGCCCGGCTGAAATGAATGATATTTGGCTGCTGTAATGATTTAGAAATAGGTTTTCTGTGTTTTACCCCAGCTGCTGGCAGTGCGACCCACAAACTCCCCCGTATTTGGGTTATAGATGAGGTGCTTCCAGCTGGATTCGGGCTCTGCCTTCTCCTCTCCCGGCTTTGCCTCCTTTTTCGACATGGTTCGGCTGGCGGCTGGTTCGGTTCGGTTCGGACGGACGGAGCTGGTGCAGCGACGCTCGGAACTTCGGGCTTTAATGAGCTGCTCGTCGGCGCCGCGCAAGCGAATCCCTCCTGAACGAGTCTTCGAATCGCTTCGCGACACGACGCGCTCCTCCCACTCGGCGCTGATTGGCTGCCGGCTGCACCGTTCCACTTCACATTAGCCTATCACAACGCAGGCATCGTTTAGAGGGAAAAAATGAATTAATGTTTTAAATTGGAAAATCAATAGATTTTAATGAACGAGCAGCATAAATGAATGATAGGACAAATAAATATATTCTACACTTCAATATTAATATGATAAATATTAATATATGCATTAATATATGCTCCCTTTATACCCAATCATGACCCTCACCTGTTTCCAATTTTTTTTTTTTTTTAAACCTTTATTTTACCAGGTAAAATGTTTGAGAACCAGTTCTCATTTACAAACATGACCTGGCCGAAAGGCCCCAATAAAAATAGGTCCACGGCACATAAAAACAGATACATACAAAAACAAATATACATACCAAAAGTAAAACATAACAAAACAAACAAAAAAATACAGATTTACATAAAACAAACCAAAAAATATGAAAAAAGCAGAAGTAAGGATAGAGAAAAATGAGTATGTATGAGTATGTGCATTATTTTTATCCATGATTATTAACAAGAGCAACAGTCTACTACTGTATGTTTAATTGTAAGCTTGAAAGTGGTAAGAGGTGTTAAAATGCAAGTCTAAGGGTGGTTTGTAAAGTATTCCAATCATTTGCTGCTGAAAAACGAAAGGAATTGCAGCCAAAGGTACTGCAGGTTTTGGGAATGGTGAGCTTGATGTATTCACTTGACCTTGTGCGATATTTATTATTGGCTACGTGAAGAAGAGACGACAGATATGGTGGTGTTATGGCCAAGATCGTCTTGTAGATGAAGTGAAACCAATGATGGAGCCGCCGAGTATGAAGTGAAGGCAAGCCCACCAGTTTATAGAGATCACAGTGATGAGTATTGAAAGGTGCATTAGTGGCAAAGCGGATGGCAGAATGATAAAGTGTGTCTAGTTTTCGAAGAACAGTGCATGATGCCATTTTATAAATGATGTCACCATAGTCCAAAATTGGAAGTATTGTCATTTTAACAAGAGTAAGCTTGGCTGCATAAGTAAAAGAGGCTTTATTACGAAAAAGAAAAGCTAGTCTAGCTTTGATTTTCTTCTGGAGGTTATTGATATGTGTGGAGAAAGACAGAGACGAGTCCAACCAGATGCCTAAATATTTGTAAGATTGAACAAATTCCAAAGTAATGCCATTAGCACAGCTGATCTTGGGGGGGTTAGCAGCATCTTTTTTTCGACTAAAGATAATGCATTTGGTCTTATTAGTATTAAGGCGGAGATGCAGGTTATGAAAGGACTGCTCTACTGAGGTGAGACTCAATTGAAGTGTAGATGCTGCAGAATGAAGTGGTGGGCCAACTGAATAAAGTATGGTGTCATCAGCGTATAGATGGATTTTAGAGTTACCAGCAACTTTGGCTACATCGTTAATGTAGATGGAAAACAAAGTTGGTCCCAAGATGGAGCCCTGAGGCACACCTTTGGAGATGGTTAATGGTTCTGACACTATGTTTTCTGTTTTCAGCTGCTGGACACGTTCAGATAAATAGCTGGCAAACCAATCACAGCAAGTAGTAGACAGACCAATGCTGGAAAGTCGACGTAGAAGGATCCTATGATCAACTGTTAACCTGTTCACCTGTGGAATGTTCCAAACAGGTGTTTTTTGAGCATTCCTCAACTTTCCCAGTCTTTTGTTGCCCCTGTCCCAACATCTTTGGAACGTGTTGCAGGCATCAAATTGAAAGTGAGTGAATATTTGCAAAAAACAATAAAGTTTATCCGTTTGAACATTAAATATCTCGTCTTTGTAGTGTATTCAACTGCATATGGGTTGAAAAGGATTTGCAGATCATCGTATTCTGTTTTTATTTATGTTTTACACAACGTCCCAACTTCACTGGAATTGGGGTTGTATTTATATATAAAGAGAGAGAGAAATCTTAATTTATTTATTTAAATTTTTATACATTGGTTTCTTTCAGCAGGTTTGGGTTTTTGAGATAAAATATATTTAAATAAATAAATAAACAAACAAACGATTCGCTGATTCGTTTCAACGAATCGCGTCCGTGTGTGAAATGGATCACAGGAGCAGCGGCGGCGAGTCCAAGATTCGAATCCTTTCTCTAGTGTTTCGAACCAAAAGGATTCAGAGCGGCCGTGACGTCGCTCCTCCCCAGCCAATTAAAGGGTGGAAGGGGGAAAGGGTGGAAGGGGGAAAGGGGGAAAGGGGGGAAGGGGGGGTCGTCCATTTAACTCCCAGATTCATGTTCAATGATCCGATTTAAGATGAAAGCCTACAGTGGCGCGTTAACGTAGAGGAACCCGATCACGATATGACTCCAAAGCATCGATTGCGACGATTCACTGTGAATGAATGTGAATGAAATCGTCAGATGGTTAAAACGCTCTCGTCTTCTACCAGGCCGGCTTCTCTCACAGTGTAACGGCCGCACTGACACAGCTGCAGCGCTTCACTCGATCAGAACAATCAGGCCAGTGTAGGGATTTCTGAGATGGATCTCTGTACTGGAAGAGGCCTGTCCTCTGGGATTTGGGCTGCTGGTTGCTAGGACAGATTTAGGTAGCCTACCCACCCCCATCTCACACACACACACACACACACACACACACACACACCCTCCATACACCCCCTCCTACTGGCAACACTGGGAAATCCTTGATGACGTAAGCAGCTCCAATAGTAAAGGGGTTGAGCCTGAAAATGCTGCCAAATTACAGAACACACTCACAGTGAGTGAGTGACTGGCTCCAGTCCATGTGTGGAGTTGATGCATGGATGCACATCTAATTAAATCATAAATATTTTGTCACACAAACCGCATTAGCCCTGTATGTTTATATATCAGACAGTCAGACGTGGTATAATGAATAATTATAGCGAGTCTGCGTGGTTTTTAGTCCACGTACGTTGGCCTGTGTTCAGATTGTGAAACTGCGCAAGCAGCATTTGTAGATTGTAGTCATCCCCGGTCAGCCACGATTCTCCCTGCCCTAGATGAGTAAGACCCCGTTTACTCCTGGTCAGCTCATGTATCAGGACTGTATCTGAATGGGGTCACACAAAGTGCAAGCGCAAACGCAGCCGGGGCCACACCTTTACAGCAGACACAGAGCTCATCACTCACACCACTTCAGGTGGGGGGCCGAGGCGCATTTACATTTACAGCATTTATATCCAGAGCGACTTACAGGAAGAGCTCAGTCTGTCTAGAGAAAGTCTCTCTGCTGGTTACCAGTAGGTTAGAGAGAGAGACGGTCCTGAGCTCAGATACTGATAGAAACACAGTCACTGATACAGAGAGAGAAGGAGCAGAGCTGAACACATAGCAGTGCAGTACACTACACTACACTACAACACACTACAACACACTACAATACACTACACTACACTACAATACACTACACTACACTACACTACAATACACTACAATACAATACACTACACTACAATACACTACAACACACTACAACACACTACAATACACTACACTACACTACACTACAATACACTACAATACAATACACTACACTACACTACACTATAATACACTACACTACAATACACTACACTACACTACAACACACTACAATACACTACACTACAATACAATACACTACACTACACTACACTACACTACACTACACTACACTATAATACACTACACTACAATACATTACAATACACTACACTACACTACACTATAATACACTACACTACAATACATTACAATACACTACACTACACTACACTATAATACACTACACTACAATACATTACAATACACTACAATACACTACACTACACTAAAATACAATACACTATAATATAATACACTACACTATAATACAACACACTACAATACACTACACTACAATACACTACAATATACTACAATACACTACACTACAATACAATACACTACACTACACTACAACACACTACAATACACTACACTACACTACAATACAATACACTATAATATAATACACTACACTATAATACAACACACTACAATACACTACACTACAATACACTACACTACACTACACTAAAATACAATACACTATAATATAATACACTACACTATAATACAACACACTACAATACACTACACTACAATATACTACAATACATTACACTACAATACACTACACTACACTACACTACACTATAATATAATACACTACACTATAATACAACACACTACAATACACTACAATACACTATACTACAATACACTGCACTACACTACAATACACTACAATACACTACACTACACTACAATACACTACACTACAATACACTATACTACACTACAATACACTACAATACACTACACTACAATACAATACACTATAATATAATACACTACACTACAATACAATACACTACACTACACTACACTACAACACACTACAATACACTACACTACACTACAATACAATACACTATAATATAATACACTACACTATAATACAACACACTACAATACACCACACTACAATACACTACACTACACTAAAATACAATACACTATAATATAATACACTACACTATAATACAACACACTACAATACACTACACTACAATATACTACAATACATTACACTACAATACACTACACTACACTACACTACACTATAATATAATACACTACACTATAATACAACACACTACAATACACTACAATACACTATACTACAATACACTGCACTACACTACAATACACTACAATACACTACACTACACTACAATACACTACACTACAATACACTATACTACACTACAATACACTACAATACACTACACTACAATACAATACACTATAATATAATACACTACACTATAATACAACACACTACAATACACTACACTACAATATACTACAATACACTACACTACAATACACTACACTACACTACACTACAATACACTATACTACACTACAATACACTACAATACACTACACTACAATACAATACACTATAATATAATACACTACACTATAATACAACACACTACAATACACTACACTACAATACACTACACTACACTACACTACAATACACTACAATACACTATACTACACTACAATACACTACAATACACTACACTACAATACACTACACTACACTACACTACAATACACTACAATACACTACACTACAATACAATACAATACACTACACTACACTACAATACTCTACACTACACTACACTACACTACAATACACTATAATACAATACAATACACTACACTACACTACAATACACTACAATACACTACACTACACTACAATCCAATACACTACACTACAATACATTACAATACACTATAATACAATACAATACAATACAATACACTACACTACACTACAATACTCTACACTACACTACACTACACTACAATACACTATAATACAATACAATACACTACACTACACTACAATACACTACAATACACTACACTACACTACAATCCAATACACTACACTACAATACATTACAATACACTATAATACAATACAATACAATACACTACACTACACTACAATACACTACAATACACTACACTACACTACAATCCAATACACTACACTACAATACATTACAATACACTATAATACAATACAATACAATACACTACACTACACTACACTACAATACACTACACTACACTACACTACACTAAAATACAATACACTATAATATAATACACTACACTATAATACAATACAATACAATACACTACACTACACTACACTACAACACACTACAATACACTACACTACACTACACTACAATACAATACACTATAATATAATACACTACACTATAATACAACACACTACAATACACTACACTACAATACACTACACTACACTACACTAAAATACACTACACTACACTACAATCCAATACACTACACTACAATACATTACAATACACTATAATACAATACAATACAATACACTACACTACACTACACTACAATACACTACACTACACTACACTACACTAAAATACAATACACTATAATATAATACACTACACTATAATACAATACAATACAATACACTACACTACACTACACTACAACACACTACAATACACTACACTACACTACACTACAATACAATACACTATAATATAATACACTACACTATAATACAACACACTACAATACACTACACTACAATACACTACACTACACTACACTAAAATACACTACACTACACTACAATCCAATACACTACACTACAATACATTACAATACACTATAATACAATACAATACAATACACTACACTACACTACACTACAATACACTACACTACACTACACTACACTAAAATACAATACACTATAATATAATACACTACACTATAATACAATACAATACAATACACTACACTACACTACACTACAACACACTACAATACACTACACTACACTACACTACAATACAATACACTATAATATAATACACTACACTATAATACAACACACTACAATACACTACACTACAATACACTACACTACACTACACTAAAATACAATACACTATAATATAATACACTACACTATAATACAACACACTACAATACACTACACTACAATATACTACAATACACTACACTACAATACACTACACTACACTACAATACACTACACTATAATATAATACACTACACTATAATACACTACACTACAATACATTACAATACACTACACTACACTATAATACACTACAATACAATACAATACACTACACTACACTACAATACAGTACAATTCACTACACTACAATACACTACAATACACTACACTACACTACACTACAATACATTACAATACACTATAATACAATACAATACAATACACTACAATACACTACAATACACTACACTACACTACAATACACTACACTACAATACATTACAATACACTATAATACAATACAATACAATACACTACACTACACTACAATACACTACAATACACTACAATACACTACACTACACTACAATCCAATACACTACACTACAATACATTACAATACACTATAATACAATACAATACAATACACTACACTACACTACACTACAATACACTACACTACACTACACTAAAATACAATACACTATAATATAATACACTACACTATAATACAACACACTACAATACACTACACTACACTACACTACAATATACTACAATACACTACAATACAATACACTACACTACACTACACTACAACACACTACAATACACTACACTACACTACACTACACTACAATACAATACACTATAATATAATACACTACACTATAATACAACACACTACAATACACTACACTACAATACACTACACTACACTACACTAAAATACAATACACTATAATATAATACACTACACTATAATACAACACACTACAATACACTACACTACAATATACTACAATACACTACACTACAATACACTACACTACACTACAATACACTACACTATAATATAATACACTACACTATAATACACTACACTACAATACATTACAATACACTACACTACACTATAATACACTACAATACAATACAATACACTACACTACACTACAATACACTAAACTACACTATAATACACTACACTACAATACACTACAATACAGTACAATACACTACACTACAATACACTACACTACACTACACTACAATACACTACAATACACTACACTACAATACATTACAATACACTATAATACAATACAATACAATACACTACACTACACTACAATACACTACAATACACTACAATACACTACACTACACTACAATACACTACACTACAATACATTACAATACACTATAATACAATACACTACAATACACTACACTACACTACACTACACTACACTACACTACAATACACTAAACTACACTATAATACACTACACTACAATACACTACAATACAGTACAATACACTACACTACAATACACTACACTACACTACACTACACTACAATACACTACAATACACTACACTACAATACATTACAATACACTATAATACAATACAATACAATACACTACACTACATTACAATACACTACAATACACTACAATACACTACACTACACTACAATACACTACACTACAATACATTACAATACACTATAATACAATACACTACAATACACTACAATACACTACACTACACTACACTACACTACAATACACTACAATACACTACACTACAATCCAATACACTACACTACAATACATTACAATACACTACACTACACTACACTAAAATACAATACACTATAATATAATACACTACACTATAATACAACACACTACAATACACTACACTACAATACACTACAATATACTACAATACACTACACTACAATACAATACACTACACTACACTACACTACAACACACTACAATACACTACACTACACTACAATACAATACACTATAATATAATACACTACACTATAATACAACACACTACAATACACTACACTACAATACACTACACTACACTACACTAAAATACAATACACTATAATATAATACACTACACTATAATACAACACACTACAATACACTACACTACAATATACTACAATACATTACACTACAATACACTACACTACACTACACTACACTATAATATAATACACTACACTATAATACAACACACTACAATACACTACAATACACTATACTACAATACACTGCACTACACTACAATACACTACAATACACTACACTACACTACAATACACTACACTACAATACACTATACTACACTACAATACACTACAATACACTACACTACAATACAATACACTATAATATAATACACTACACTATAATACAACACACTACAATACACTACACTACAATATACTACAATACACTACACTACAATACACTACACTACACTACACTACACTACACCACAATACACTATACTACACTACAATACACTACAATACACTACACTACAATACAATACACTATAATATAATACACTACACTATAATACAACACACTACAATACACTACACTACAATACACTACACTACACTACACTACAATACACTACAATACACTATACTACACTACAATACACTACAATACACTACACTACAATACACTACACTACAATACACTACACTACACTACACTACAATACACTACAATACAATACAATACACTACACTACACTACAATACTCTACACTACACTACACTACACTACAATACACTACAATACACTACACTACAGTCCAATTCACTACAATACACTACAATACACTACACTACACTACACTACAATACAATACAATACACTACACTACACTACACTACAATATAATACACTACACTACACTATAATACAATACACTACACTACAATACACTACACTACAGTCCAATACAATACACTACACTACAATACACTACACTACACTACACTACACTACACTACAATACTCTACACTACACTACACTACACTACAATATAATACACTACACTACACTATAATACAATACACTACACTACACTATAATACAATACAATACAATACAATACAATATACTACACTACAATACAGTCCAATACACTACAATACACTACATAAGCGCAATACAATACATTACAATCAATACTTCACTCAGTGCTGATTTAAGTGCTGTGTAAAGAGACGGTCTTCAGTCTGTGTTTGAAGACAGTGAGAGACTCTACTGTTCGGACAGCCAGTGGGAGTTCATTCCCCCACCTGGGCTCCAGTACTGAGAACATTCTCCACGCTTCTCCTCCACGCGCCTTGAGGGATGGCGGGTCAAGCCGAGCTGTACTCGAAGCTCGAAGGGCTCGAGATACAGTTCGAGATTTCACCATTACACTTCAAGTAGGTAGGCGCTGGTCCATTTCTGGCTTTGTAGGCATTATGGCACATCAGTCACTTTTATAACCAATGTCGTTTGCACCTTGCACTTTGCTCTGTGAATTTATTTATTGGCTGTTAGAAAAATCTACTGCACTGCTCCATCTACAGAAAGTTCTTCACCTTGCACAGAAAGTTTTTATACCCTTATATATTTTCTATTGTTCTGTGTTTGATAGATGTCGAATATGTTTCCTACTGTATTGTGTTGTTGCTGCTGGATGCCTAAATTTCCTTCGGGATCAATAAAGTATCTATCTATCTATCTATCCATCCATCCATCCATCCATCCATCCATCCATCCATCCATCCATCCATCCATCCATCCATCCATCTATCTATCTATCTATCTATCTATCTATCTATCTATCTATCTATCTATCTATCTATCTATCTGTCTATCTGTCTATCTATCATTAGGGTTTTAAATCTGATGCAGCTACAGGAAGCCAGTGAAGGGAGCGCAGCAGTGGGGTGACGTGGCTGGGGATAGTGTAGTGGGTAACACCTCTGCCTTCTACACTGTAGACTGGGGTTCAATCCCCACCTGGGTAAACACCCTACACTATACCAATAAGAGTCCTTGGGCAAGACTCCTAACACCATCTTGGCCTCCCTGTGTAAAAAAAAAAAAGATCAAAGCACCTGGGCGGCCTCTTGGGTGAGGAAGGGTCGGACACCTACTGGTGTTGTACAGGAGATACCTGCATGACCGAGTCAGGTTTATGATGTGAGTCGAGAACGACTCAATCCCAGCTCAGTCTTGCTGGGATTGAGCTTCAGGTGGTGGGCTGCCATCCATGAAGAGATGTCAGACAGACCTGCCGAGATGCGACTCTAAACCTGTGTGCCCGAGGGTGAGAAAGAAAGCATTAGTTGAGTGTCATCAGCATAACAGTGATAAGGGAAGCCATGAGAAGATATTACATCACCAATAGAGCTAGTGTAAAGAGAAAAGAGAAGAGGACCCAGCACCGAGCCTTGTGGGACACCAGTGGAGAGCCTGCATGGAGAGGATGTGAACCCTCTCCATGTTACCTGATAAGAGCAATCCTCCACATAGGACTTGAAACCCCCATCACGCACACACACACACACACACACACACACACACACACACACACACACACACACACACACACTTAAAGCACAAGGTTATAGCAGCGTAAACACATTCATCTCTGCAAGACACATTCAACAACCAAAACCCTCCCAGTACAATCAAAACCCCTCTCAGTATACAACCCCAATTCCAGTGAAGTTGGGACGTTGTGTAAAACATAAATAAAAACTGAATACGATGATTTGCAAATCCTTTTCAACCGATATTCAGTTGAATCCACTACAAAGACGAGATATTTAATGTTCAAACAGATAAACTTTGTTGTTTTTTGCAAATATTCACTCATTTTGAATTTGATGCCTGCAGGACGTTCCAGAGAAGTTGGGA